>NC_069508.1:183224151-183457015 GCF_027579735.1 Bombina bombina | reverse complement strand
AGTGTGTGACTGTTTGTGATATTAGTTATACATAGTGTGTGTGATAGTTATACATAGTGTGTGTGACTGTTTGTGTAAGTTATACATAGTGTGTGTGATAGTTATACATAGTGTGTGATAGTTATACATAGTGTGTGTGTGTGTTTGACTGTTTGTGTAAGTTATACATAGTGTGTGTGATAGTTATACATAGTGTGTGATAGTTATACATAGTGTGTGTGACTGTTTGTGATATTAGTTATACATAGTGTGTGTGATAGTTATACATAGTGTGTGTGACTGTTTGTGTAAGTTATACATAGTGTGTGTGATATTTATACATAGTGTGTGTGATAGTTATACATAGTGTGTGTGACTGTTTGTGATATTAGTTATACATAGTGTGTGTGTTACTGTTTGTGATATTAGTTATACATAGTGTGAGTGTGACTGTGTGTGATATTAGTTATACATAATGTGTGTGATATTAGTTATACATAGTGTGTGTGATAGTTATACATAATGTGTGTGTGACTGTGTGTGATATTAGTTATACATAGTGTGTGTGTGATAGTTATACATAGTGTGTGTGTGACTGTTTGTGATATTAGTTATACATAGTGTGTGTGATAGTTATACATAGTGTGTGTGTTACTGTTTGTGATATTAGTTATACATAGTGTGTGTGATAGTTATACATAGTGTGTGTGTTACTGTTTGTGATATTAGTTATACATAGTGTGTGTGATAGTTATACATAGTGTGTGTGTTACTGTTTGTGATATTAGTTATACATAGTGTGAGTGATAGTTATACATAATGTGTGTGTGACTGTGTGTGATATTAGTTATACATAGTGTGTGTGTGATAGTTATACATAGTGTGTGTGTGACTGTGATATTAGTTATACATAGTGTGTGTGATAGTTATACATAGTGTGTGTGTTACTGTTTGTGATATTAGTTATACATAGTGTGTGTGTGACTGTTTGTGATATTAGTTATACATAGTGTGTGTGATAGTTATACATAGTGTGTGTGTGACTGTTTGTGATATTAGTTATACATAGTGTGTGTGATAGTTATACTTTTATAGTGTGTGTGTGACTGTTTGTGATATTAGTTATACATAGTGTGTGTGATAGTTATACATAGTGTGTGTGTGACTGTTTGTGATATTAGTTATACATAGTGTGTGTGATAGTTATACATAGTGTGTGTGTGACTGTGATATTAGTTATACATAGTGTGTGTGTGACTGTTTGTGATATTAGTTATACATAGTGTGTGTGTGACTGTTTGTGATATTAATTATACATAGTGTGTGTGTGACTGTTTGTGATATTAGTTATACATAGTGTGTGTGATAGTTATACATAGTGTGTGTATGTGACTGTTTGTGATATTAGTTATACATAGTGTGTGTGACTGTTTGTGATATTAGTTATACAGTAGTGTGCGTGACTGTGTGTGATATTAGTTATACATAGTGTGTGTGATATTAGTTATACTTAGTGTGTGTGTGTGACTGTTTGTGATATTAGTTCTACATAGTGTGTGTGATAGTTATACATAGTGTGTGTGTGACTGTTTGTGATATTAGTTATACATAGTGTGTGTGATAGTTATACATAGTGTGTATGTGACTGTTTGTGATATTAGTTATACATAGTGTGTGTGATAGTTATACATAGTGTGTGACTGTTTGTGATATTAGTTATACATAGTGTGTGTGATAGTTATACATAGTGTGTGTGACTGTTTGTGATATTAGTTATACATAGTGTGTGTGATAGTTATACATAGTGTGTGTGACTGTTTGTGATATTAGTTATACATAGTGTGTGTGATAGTTATACATAGTGTGTGTGACTGTTTGTGATATTAGTTATGCATAGTGTGTGCGTGACTGTTTGTGATATTAGTTATACATAGTGTAGTGTGTGTGATAGTTATACATAGTGTGTGTGTGTGTCTGTGTGTGATATTAGTTATACATAGTGTGTGTGTGATATTAGTTATACTTAGTGTGTGTGTGACTGTTTGTGATATTAGTTATACATAGTGTGTGTGATAGTTATACATAGTGTGTGTGTGACTGTTTGTGATATTAGTTATACATAGTGTGTGTCATAGTTATACATAGTGTGTGTCATAGTTATACATAGTGTGTGTGTGTGGGTGTGACTGTTTGTGATATTAGTTATACATAGTGTGTGTGTGTGACTGTTTGTGATATTATACATAGTGTGTGTAACTGTGTGTGATATTAGTTATACATAGTGTGTGTGTGACTGTTTGTGATATTAGTTATACAGTAGTGTGTGTGACTGTGTGTGATATTAGTTATACTTAGTGTGTGTGTGACTGTTTGTGATATTAGTTATACATAGTGTGTGTGATAGTTATACATAGTGTGTGTGTGACTGTGATATTAGTTATACAGTAGTGTGTGTGACTGTGTGTGATATTAGTTATACATAGTGTGTGTGTGATATTAGTTATACTTAGTGTGTGTGTGTGTGTGTGTGTGTGTGTGACTGTTTGTGATATTAGTTATACATAGTGTGTGTGACTGTGTGTATAGTTATACATAGTGTGTGTGTGATATTAGTTATACATAGTGTGTGTGTGACTGTGATATTAGTTATACATAGTGTGTGTGTGACTGTGATATTAGTTATACATAGTGTGTGTGTGTGACTGTGTGTGATATTAGTTATACATAGTGTGTGTGTGTGACTGTGTGTGATATTAGTTATACATAGTGTATGTGTGACTCTTTGTGATATTGGTTATACATAGTGTGTGTGTGACTGTTTGTGATATTAGTTATACTTAGTGTGTTTGTGTGACTGTTTGTGATATTAGTTATACATAGTGTGTGTGACTGTGTGTGATATTAGTTATACATAGTGTGTGTGACTGTGTGTGATATTAGTTATACATAGTGTGTGTGACTGTGTGTGATATTAGTTATTATGTGTATTAGTTATACATAGTGTGTGTGTGACTGTTTGTGATATTAGTTATACATAGTGTGTGTGTGTGACTGTGTGATATTAGTTATGCATAGTGTGTGTGTGACAGCAAAAGAGAGGAGGGACAGAGACAGCAAAAGAGAGGGAGGAGAGAGACAGCAAAAGAGAGGGGGGAGAGAGACAGCAAAATAGAGGGGGGAAAGAGACAGCAAAAGAGAGGGGAGAGAGAGACAGCAAAAGAGAGAGGGGGAGAGAGACAGCAAAAGAGAGAGGGGAGAGAGACAGCAAAAGAGAGGGGGGAGAGAGACAGAAAAAGAGAGGGGGGAGAGAGACAGCAAAAGAGAGGGGGGAGAGTGCGCAAAAGAGAGGGGGAGAGAGCGCAAAAGAGAGGGGGAGAGAGCGCAAAAGAGAGGGGGAGAGAGCGCAAAAGAGAGGGGGAGAGAGCGCAAAAGAGAGGGGGAGAGAGCACAAAAGAGAGAGGGGGAGAGAGCACAAAAGAGAGAGGGAGAGAGAGCGCAAAACAGAGGGGGAGAGACAGCAAAAGAGAGGAGAGAGAGCAAATGTGAGGGGGGAAGAGAGACAACAAAAGAGGGGGAGAGAGAGAGCAAAAGAGAGGGGGAGAGAGAGAGCAAAAGAGAGGGGGGAGAGAGAGAGCAAAAGAGAGGGGGAGAGAGACAGCAAAAGAGAGGGGGAGAGAGAGAGCAAAAGAGAGGGGGGAGAGAGAGAGCAAAAGAGAGGGGGGAGAGAGAGAGCAAAAGAGAGGGGGGAGAAAGAGCAAAAGAGAGGGGGGGGGAGAGAGAGCAAAAGAGAGGGGGGATAGAGAGAGAGCAAGGGGTGGGACCGCTGTACTGCAAAAAATGGCTAGTGTAACACAGGCTTTAGGACTAGTTAGTTATACATAGTGTGTGATATTAGTTATACATAGTGTGGGTGGGTGTGACTGTTTGTGATATTAGTTATACATAGTGTGTGTGTGACGTGTGTGATATTAGTTAAACATAGTGTGTGTGTGACTGTTTGTGATATTAGTTATACATAGTGTGTGTGTGACTGTTTGTTATATTTGTTATACATAGTGTGTGTGTGATATTAGTTATACATAGTGTGTATGTGACTGTTTGTGATATTAGTTATACATAGTGTGTGTGTGACTGTTTGTTATATTTGTTATACATAGTGTGTGTGTGACTGTGTGATATTAGTTATACATAGTGTGTATGTGACTGTTTGTGATATTAGTTATACATAGTGTGTGTGTGTGTGTGACTGTGTGTGATATTAGTTATACATAGTGTGTGTGTGATGTGTGTGATATTAGTTATACATAGTGTGTGTGTGTGTGACTGTGATATTAGTTATACATAGTGTGTGTATGTGTGTGACTGTGTGTGATATTAGTTATACATAGTGTGTGTGTGTGTGTGACTGTGTGATATTAGTTATACATAGTGTGTGTGTGTGTGTGACTGTGTGATATTAGTTATACATAGTGTGTGTGTGATATTAGTTATACTTAGTGTGTGTGTGACTGTTTGTGATATTAGTTATACATAGTGTGTGATAGTTATACATAGTGTGTGTGTGTCTGTTTGTGATATTAGTTATACAGTAATGTGTGTGACTATGTGTGATATTAGTTATACATAGTGTGTGTGTGTGATATTAGTTATACTTAGTGTGTGTGTGTGACTGTTTGTGATATTAGTTATACATAGTGTGTGTGACTGTGTGTATAGTTATACATAGTGTGTGTGTGATATTAGTTATACATAGTGTGTGTGTGACTGTTTGTGATATTAGTTATACATAGT
This sequence comes from Bombina bombina, assembly GCF_027579735.1. NCBI lineage: Eukaryota > Metazoa > Chordata > Amphibia > Anura > Bombinatoridae > Bombina > Bombina bombina. Next base: position 183,452,245 of record NC_069508.1, on the reverse strand, counting down.
GTGTGTGTGACTGTGATATTAGTTATACTTAGTGTGTGTGTGACTGTTTGTGATATTAGTTATACATAGTGTGTGTGACTGTGTGTATAGTTATACATAGTGTGTGTGTGATATTAGTTATACATAGTGTGTGTGTGTGACTGTTTGTGATATTAGTTATACATAGTGTGTGTGTGACTGTGATATTAGTTATACATAGTGTGTGTGACTGTGTGTGATATTAGTTATACATAGTGTATGTGTGACTGTTTGTGATATTGGTTATACATAGTGTGTGTGTGACTGTTTGTGATATTAGTTATACTTAGTGTGTTTGTGTGACTGTTTGTGATATTAGTTATTCATAGTGTGTGTGACTGTGTGTGATATTAGTTATACATAGTGTGTGTGATATTAGTTATTATGTGTATTAGTTATACATAGTGTGTGTGTGACTGTTTGTGATATTAGTTATACATAGTGTGTGTGTGTGTGACTGTGTGATATTAGTTATGCATAGTGTGTGTGTGACAGCAAAAGAGAGGAGGGACAGAGACAGCAAAAGAGAGGGAGGAGAGAGACAGCAAAAGAGAGGGGAGAGAGATAGCAAAATAGAGTGGGGAAAGAGACAGCAAAAGAGAGGGGGGAGAGAGACAGCAAAAGAGAGAGGGGGAGAGAGACAGCAAAAGAGAGAGGGGAGAGAGACAGCAAAAGAGAGGGGGGAGAGAGACAGCAAAAGAGAGGGGGGAGAGAGACAGCAAAAGAGAGGGGGGAGTGTGCGCAAAAGAGAGGGGGAGAGAGCGCAAAAGAGAGGGGGAGAGAGCGCAAAAGAGAGGGGGAGAGAGCGCAAAAGAGAGAGGGAAGAGAGCGCAAAAGAGAGGGGGAGAGAGCGCAAAAGAGAGGGGGAGAGAGTGCAAAAGAGAGGGGGAGAGAGCACAAAAGAGAGAGGGGGAGAGAGCACAAAAGAGAGAGGGAGAGAGAGCGCAAAACAGAGGGGGAGAGCAAATGAGAGGGGGGAAGAGAGACAACAAAAGAGGGGGAGAGAGAGAGCAAAAGAAAGGGAGAGAGAGAGCAAAAGAGAGGGGGAGAGAGAGAGCAAAAGAGAGGGGGAGAGAGAGAGAGAGCAAAAGAGAGGGGGGAGAGAGAGAGCAAAAGAGAGGGGGGAGAGAGAGAGCAAAAGAGAGGGGGGAGAAAGAGCAAAAGAGAGGGGGAATAGAGAGAGAGCAAGGGGTGGGACCGCTGTACTGCAAAAAATGGCTAGTGTAACACAGGCTTTAGGACTAGTTAGTTATACATAGTGTGTGATATTAGTTATACATAGTGTGGGTGGGTGTGACTGTTTGTGATATTAGTTATACATAGTGTGTGTGTGTGACGTGTGTGATATTAGTTAAACATAGTGTGTGTGTGACTGTTTGTGATATTAGTTGAACATAGTGTGTGTGTGACTGTTTGTTATATTTGTTATACATAGTGTGTGTGTGACTGTGTGATATTAGTTATACATAGTGTGTATGTGACTGTTTGTGATATTAGTTATACATAGTGTGTGTGTGACTGTTTGTTATATTTGTTATACATAGTGTGTGTGTGACTGTGTGATATTAGTTATACATAGTGTGTATGTGACTGTTTGTGATATTAGTTATACATAGTGTGTGTGTGTGTGTGTGTGTGTGTGTGTGGCTGTGTGTGATATTAGTTATACATAGTGTGTGTGTGATGTGTGTGATATTAGTTATACATAGTGTGTGTGTGTGTGACTATGTGTGATATTAGTAATACATAGTGTGTGTGTGACTGTGATATTAGTTATACATAGTGTGTGTATGTGTGTGACTGTGTGTGATATTAGTTATACATAGTGTGTGTGTGTGTGTGTGTGACTGTGTGTGATATTAGTTATACATAGTGTGTGTGTGTGTGTGTGTGTGTGTGACTGTGTGATATTAGTTATACATAGTGTGTGTGTGATATTAGTTATACTTAGTGTGTGTGTGACTGTTTGTGATATTAGTTATACATAGTGTGTGTGATAGTTATACATAGTGTGTGTGTGTGTGACTGTTTGTGATATTAGTTATACAGTAATGTGTGTGACTATGTGTGATATTAGTTATACATAGTGTGTGCAGTGGCGGCTGGTGAATTTTTAGGATGGGGGTGCACAAGACCCTCCCCCTATTAGAAAGACACGCCCCTTTGAAAATCCACGCCCCTTTTTAAAAACCACGCCCCTTTAACAAGCCACACCCATTTTTAAAAGCCACACCCCTTAGTGAAAATCACGCCCCTCAAATGGCCCCACCCATTTGAACCAGCGGTGTTTTTGGTCATCGTCTTCTTGAAATATCCAGCCCCGGCCTGGGGGTAACTTCAACTGAAGTTTGTGACTGATTCCTCAACATTATTCTCAAGTATCTGCTGATATTGAGTGGAATCCATGAGACCCTCAACAATATTCCCAGTAGTACAGGTCTTTGGAGGTGGTCTGTGGGCTGTTTTTGACCGTTCTCACCATCCTTTGCCTTTGCCTCTGGCCCTCTCTGATATTTTACTTGCCCTGCCACTTCTGGCCTTAACAAGAACTGTGCCTGTGGTCTTCCATATCCTCACCATGCATTGCTCACTGTGTTCCTCATAGTGGACACAGAAATCTTAAATCTATGAATGCATACTCTTCAGTACAGCCATGTTCATGTGCGACAGTGCACAAATGGAGGAGCCTACACTACCTGCCCATGTCTAGTCTTAAAATATACATGATGGTGCTCAGTTAAATTATATAATAACATATATATATATTAACCAAATGATTAATTAAAGCTGCAAAATAATAAGAATGTTGAATGTACATTTATGAAAACATATATATTCCTGGATTTAAAGAACCTTCCACTTTATAGAGAAATACAACCACATTTAAATTACTGTTGCCCCAGCCCCCAGTGTTCGATATTAGGCAATGCAGCCAAAGGCCTTGGCAACATGAAGATAAATACACCCACATTTTACTTTCTACAAAAGAAGATTATTTCTATTACACTAGTGCTTAATAATTAACTTCAACAGTAAAGATTAAAACAGAATGTTGATAACTCAAGTACAATTTTTGTAAATTAAGTCAATCCGCCTGTCTTTTTTTGAGGCAAATAAATCAATAACATTTTCGGTGAATGTAGGCATGTCATTGATCAATTGTTTTTCAATTGTGAGCATGGCTAGAGCAGTCAGTCTTTCCTCAGTCATGGTGCTCCTTAGAAATGTCTTAACTCGTTTTAAAGTTGAGAAACATCTCTCAGCCTCAGCAGTTGTCACGGGAATAGTCGAAATAATTTGCAACAGTTTGTAGGTCTCCGAGAAAGTACTGTCCAAGTTATTTTCTATTACAAACTGTAGAAGACTGATGGCACCATTCATATTTCGGAAATCTGGTCTTCTGTAAATTACTCCTAGTTCAGTTTTCAGCCGATCTTTCTGTAATGTGTGATAAACCGCTGATGTTTGTTCAAGAAGCTGATTTGGAAAATTTTTCTCGTAATCTGCAAATTTTTCCGCTTGGAGGAGAGAAACAGCCGAGTAGTGAGTTATAAAAGAAAATCTATCTTTTACTTGATTTGTGATAACATCGCATATCTCTTTAGCTGCCACAGTCTGAGCAATGTGAATATTTTCTCTCTTCCTTTTCCTAGATGTTTCCTCTGTTTCTGATATCGTCATGGTCACTGTGTCCATTCTTTCCCTTTCGTTTTCCATTGTCTGCTGGAAAGTGTTAATATGTTTTCGAATAAGTGCCGCATCTGTTTGTGTTTTCTGAAGTTGGTTGTATAACACATCTACATGTGGCATAATATTGTGAAAAACTGTAAGCCAAAACACGAATACCGAGTCTTGTAACATACGCCGAATAGCCCCCGCTTGATTTATAGCTATTTCTTTTTTCGATGTTGACTCTATTTTTTCCATGCATTCAATTAACTGTTCCCTGTTTTCAAAAACTGTATTGACGGTTCGACTCTTGAAATTCCACCTGGTGGCTGAACCATGAGGTATCCTTCTTCTAACAGTTTCATCTAGAATAGCTATCCTTTGTGGCGAGTTACTAAAAAAGTTAGTAATGTCACTTAGATTTGAAAAAAATACTCGAACTTGTTGATTTTGACTGCTTGCTTGGCTGACAATTAAATTGAGCTGATGTGCATAGCAATGCACAAAATGTGCATTCTTGTAGGTACGTTTAATTATAGCCTGAACACCTGCATGCTGACCACTCATCACGCTTGCACCGTCGTAACTCTGCGATATCAGTTTCTCTGGGTTGTCTATAACTTTTTCCAAAGTAGCTTGAATACACGTAGCTAAAGATTCTGCATCATGTCCAGCTGGATTAGTGAATTCCCAGAATCTCTCAACCGGTTGTCCGTTACCTATAATGTATCTAAAAACAACAACCAATTGGAAGGCAGATGAAACATCAGTAGTTTCATCTGCTATCACTGCTACAAAACTTGCATTTGAGATTTCCTTCTTTATTTGGTTCTGGCAAACAGTAAGCATACAGTCTAATAAATCGTTTTGAATTTCTTTTGACGTTCCTTTAAAAACAGTGGCACTAGCGAGATGTTCTTTTAGAGATGCATCAAGCTCTGCTGAGAAGTTTATAAGACCTCTGAAAATGCCTGGATTTAATGAATCATCGCGTTCGTCATGTCCTCGAAGTGCAAGCTCAAATGCGCCGCAAAATAAAATACAATTAATTATTTTGGAAAGAACATAGCGATTTTTGGTTACTTGCTCATTATGTCTTTTAATATTCAAACGATATGCACTGTCAAGTTGTTGCCGAATATCAACCCTTCCTAGCAAATTAAACTCTAATGTGGAGTTTAAATGTGATTGGGAGCAATTATGTTTATTGGTTTTTTGACTTAAATGTGATAAATCGGCGACCCCATAACTCACCCAGCTTGAATCCCCACTTTGTTTTGCAAACAGGAGACAATAAAAACAAAAGAGCCTGTTAGATAATTCACAACCACAAATCCATGGATATTTATCATATACCTCGGGTTTGAATTCTCTTTTGTAATCTCTAGTTTTACATTTTGTCACCTGGGTAAGGTTAAGCATAGGTGTTGGCCTGAGCATTTTAATTTCCATTTTTCTTTCAATGGGCAACGTTGAAAAATGTAATTGCTTTAGCTCAGACACACTAATTTTACTAAGTGCCATCTTAACTGTTAGTTTACACACAAAGAACAGTCCTTTGCTCTTATCTAATATATAACTTGTAGGTAGGTAGCTCTGCAGCTGTTAGAAAATATACAACTTAATAGTTTAGTAGTTTGACGGTTGTTATGTAATATATAACTTGTAGGTAGGTAGCTCTGCTGCTCTGCAGCTGCTAGAAAATATACAACTCCACTTGAAAAGATAGTTTAATAGTTTGGCGGTTGTTATGTAATATATAACTTGTAGGTAGGTAGCTCTGCAGCTGTTAGAAAATATACAACTTAATAGTTTAATAGTTTGGCGGTTGTTATCTAATATATAACTTGTAGGTAGGTAGCTCTGCAGCTGTTAGAAAATATACAACTTAATAGTTTAATAGTTTGGCGGTTGTTATGTAATATATAACTTGTAGGTAGGTAGCTCTGCAGCTATTAGAAAATATACAACTCAACTTGCAGTAATAGTTTAATAGTTTGGCGGTTGTTATGTAATATATAACTTGTAGGTAGGTAGCTCTGCAACTGTTAGAAAATATACAACTCAACTTGAAGTAATAGTTTAATAGTTTGGAGGTTGTTATGTAATATATAACTTGTAGGTAGGTAGCTCTGCAGCTGTTAGAAAATATATTAAAAGTTTAATAGTTTGGCGGTTGTTATGTAATATATAACTTGTAGGTAGGTAGCTCTGCAGCTATTAGAAAATATACAACTCAACTTGCAGTAATAGTTTAATAGTTTGGCGGTTGTTATGTAATATATAACTTGTAGGTAGGTAGCTCTGCAACTGTTAGAAAATATACAACTCAACTTGCAGTAATAGTTTAATAGTTTGGCGGTTGTTATGTAATATATAACTTGTAGGTAGGTAGCTCTGCAGCTATTAGAAAATATACAACTCAACTTGCAGTAATAGTTTAATAGTTTGGCGGTTGTTATGTAATATATAACTTGTAGGTAGGTAGCTCTGCAACTGTTAGAAAATATACAACTCAACTTGAAGTAATAGTTTAATAGTTTGGCGGTTGTTATGTAATATATAACTTGTAGGTAGGTAGCTCTGCAGCTGTTAGAAAATATATTAAAAGTTTAATAGTTTGGCGGTTGTTATGTAATATATAACTTGTAGGTAGGTAGCTCTGCAGCTATTAGAAAATATACAACTCAACTTGCAGTAATAGTTTAATAGTTTGGCGGTTGTTATGTAATATATAACTTGTAGGTAGGTAGCTCTGCAACTGTTAGAAAATATACAACTCAACTTGCAGTAATAGTTTAATAGTTTGGCGGTTGTTATGTAATATATAACTTGTAGGTAGGTAGCTCTGCAGCTATTAGAAAATATACAACTCAACTTGCAGTAATAGTTTAATAGTTTGGCGGTTGTTATGTAATATATAACTTGTAGGTAGGTAGCTCTGCAGCTATTAGAAAATATACAACTCAACTTGCAGTAATAGTTTAATAGTTTGGCGGTTGTTATGTAATATATAACTTGTAGGTAGGTAGCTCTGCAGCTATTAGAAAATATACAACTCAACTTGCAGTAATAGTTTAATAGTTTGGCGGTTGTTATGTAATATATAACTTGTAGGTAGGTAGCTCTGCAACTGTTAGAAAATATACAACTCAACTTGAAGTAATAGTTTAATAGTTTGGCGGTTGTTATGTAATATATAACTTGTAGGTAGGTAGCTCTGCAGCTGTTAGAAAATATATTAAAAGTTTAATAGTTTTGTGGTTGTTATGTAATATATAACTTGTAGGTAGGTAGCTCTGCAGCTATTAGAAAATATACAACTCAACTTGCAGTAATAGTTTAATAGTTTGGCGGTTGTTATGTAATATATAACTTGTAGGTAGGTAGCTCTGCAGCTATTAGAAAATATACAACTCAACTTGCAGTAATAGTTTAATAGTTTGGCGGTTGTTATGTAATATATAACTTGTAGGTAGGTAGCTCTGCAGCTATTAGAAAATATACAACACTAGTAGGCAACGGCAAGTAGTTTTGCGGTGCTGGTTGTTATAAAATATATTGCAGGCAGCTGTTAGAAAATATCAACTACAACTAATAGGTAATATCTTATAATAATTATAATAATATAGCTCACTATATATAAAATATCAAATGTTAAATATGCCGGTTTACTGCCTAATTTTAGTATCAGCAGCAGCACAGCAGTTAACTGGTTTTTTTTGTGAAAAAAAACTTTGTTCTTTTTTTTCAAAACTTCTAATTGCAATCTGCTAATTAATCTGCTAAAATACTTAAATTAAATGTATTAATGTTTAATGGTAAACCACCGTGACAGCCGTCAACGGTCAACAACTAGTAGTATCAAAAGCAGCACAGCAGTTAACTGCTTTTATTGTGAAAAAAAACTTTGTTCTTTTTTTGCAAAACTTTTAATTGCAAAAATCAGCTAATTAATCTGCTAAAATACTTAAATTAAATGTATTAATGTTTAATGGTAAGCAACCGTGACAGCCGTCAACGGTCAACAACTAGTAGTATCAACAGCAGCACAGCATTTAACTGCTTTCTGTATTTGTAAAAAAAAAATAAAAAAAAAATATTTTTTGCAAAACTTCTAATTGCAATCTGCTGACAAAAATATTATTTTATTATTCCCAAATTACTCCACTAAACTTACTGACTAAAGCCAATTTTTTTAAGAGAGAACTCTACCTAAGTACTCTAAATGTTAAGTTAAAACACAAAAATAACTTTTTTTTCTCACACACACTGGTGTCTGTCTCACACTCACTCTCTAAGTAATCTCAACTCTGTTGTGTAAGTTTAATTAAGTTAACTAACTACAGTTAGTTTAAAAGTTTAAACTAAACTAATAAGCTCAGCAGCTGCAGGCCTGCAGCAAAATAAGGCCCACTGGCCAGTGCCCACTACTAAGGCAGCTTAAGCTAACTATTGGCAAAATTATCTATTAATAAGTAAGTCTGTCTGTTATGTTATTCAATTAATTTATGTCAGGAGTCCTGGACTCAGTGTCAGCACTCAGCAGCCACCACCAACAACACCACGTCTGCTGCCAGCAAGGGCTAAATCGTTTTTTTAGAGGCAAGTAAAGTTGAACAAAACAGGTCAGAGCTGTGTGTGTGTGATATTAGTTATACTTAGTGTGTGTGTGTGACTGTTTGTGATATTAGTTATTCATAGTGTGTGTGACTGTGTGTATAGTTATACATAGTGTGTGTGTGATATTAGTTATACATAGTGTGTGTGTGACTGTGATATTAGTTATACATAGTGTGTGTGTGTGACTGTGTGTGATATTAGTTATACATAGTGTATGTGTGACTGTTTGTGATATTGGTTATACATAGTGTGTGTGTGACTGTTTGTGATATTAGTTATACTTAGTGTGTGTGTGATTGTTTGTGATATTAGTTATACATAGTGTGTGTGACTGTGTGTGATATTAGTTATACATAGTGTGTGTGACTGTGTGTGATATTAGTTATACATAGTGTGTGTGTGACTGTGATATTAGTTATACATAGTGTGTGTGTGACTGTGATATTAGTTATACATAGTGTGTGTGTGACTGTTTGATATTAGTTATACATAGTGTGTGTGTGACTGTGTGATATTAGTTATGCATTGTGTGTGTGTGACTGTTTGTGATATTAGTTATACATAGTGTGTGTGTGTGATATTCGTTATATATCTGGCGGGGCCAGATGCAGAGAAACAGAGAGCTCTATAGAGCGGGGATAGAGAGAGCAGAAGAAGGGGGATAGAGAGACAGCAAAAGAGAGAGGGGAGAGAGACAGCAAAAGAGAGGAGGGAGAGAGACAGCAAAAGAGAGGAGGGACAGAGACAGCAAAAGAGAGGGAGGAGAGAGACAGCAAAAGAGAGGGGGGAGAGAGACAGCAAAAGAGAGGGGGGAGAGAGACAGCAAAAGAGAGGGGGGAGAGAGACAGCAAAAGAGAGAGGGGGAGAGAGACAGCAAAAGAGAGAGGGGGAGAGAGACAGCAAAAGAGAGAGGGGGAGAGAGACAGCAAAAGAGAGAGGGGGAGAGAGACAGCAAAAGAGAGAGGGGAGAGAGACAGCAAAAGAGAGAGGGGAGAGAGACAGCAAAAGAGAGGGGGGAGAGAGACAGCAAAAGAGAGGGGGGAGAGAGACAGCAAAAGAGAGGGGGGAGAGAGACAGCAAAAGAGAGGGGGGAGAGAGACAGCAAAAGAGAGGGGGGAGAGAGTGCGCAAAAGAGAGGGGGGAGAGTGCGCAAAAGAGAGGGGGGAGAGTGCGCAAAAGAGAGGGGGGAGAGAGCGCAAAAGAGAGGGGGGAGAGAGCGCAAAAGAGAGGGGGAGAGAGCGCAAAAAGAGGGGGGAGAGAGCGCAAAAGAGAGGGGGAGAGAGCGCAAAAGAGAGAGGGGGGAGAGAGCGCAAAAGAGAGAGGGGGGAGAGAGCACAAAAGAGAGAGGGGGGAGAGAGCGCTAAAGAGAGGGGGAGAGAGCGCAAAAGAGAGGGGGGAGAGAGAGCGCAAAAGAGAGGAGAGAGAGCAAATGAGAGGGGGGAAGAGAGACAACAAAAGAGGGGGAGAGAGAGAGCAAAAGAAAGGGAGAGAGACAGCAAAAGAGGGGGAGAGAGAGCAAAAGAGAGGGGGAGAGTGAGAGAGAGCAAATGAGAGGGGGAGAGAGAGAGCAAAGGAGAGGGGGAGAGAGAGCAAAAGAGAGGGGGGGGAGAGAGAGCAAAAGAGAGGGGGGAGAGAGAGAGCAAAAGAGAGGGGGGAGAAAGAGCAAAAGAGAGGGGGGATAGAGAGAGAGCAAGGGGTGGGACCGCTGTACTGCAAAAAATGGCTAGTGTAACACAGGCTTTAGGACTAGTTAGTTATACATAGTGTGTGATATTAGTTATACATAGTGTGTGTGTAATTGTTTGTGATATTAGTTATACATAGTGTGGGTGTGACTGTTTGTGATATTAGTTATACATAGTGTGTGTGTGACGTGTGTGATATTAGTTAAACATAGTGTGTGTGTGACTGTTTGTGTTATTAGTTATACATAGTGTGTGTGTGACTGTTTGTTATATTTGTTATACATAGTGTGTGTGTGTGACTGTGTGATATTAGTTATACATAGTGTGTATGTGACTGTGTGTGATATTAGTTATACATAGTGTGTGTGTGTGTGTGTGATGTGTGTGATATTAGTTATACATAGTGTGTGTGTGTGTGTGTGTGTGTGTGTGACTATGTGTGATATTAGTAATACATAGTGTGTGTGTGTGTGTGTGACTGTTTGTGATATTAGTTATACATAGTGTGTGTCTGTGTGTGACTGTGTTTGATATTAGTTATACATAGTGTGTGTGTATGACTGTTTGTGATATTAGTTATACATAGTGTGTGTGTGTGACTGTGTGTGATATTAGTTATACATAGTGTGTGTGTGACTGTGTGATATTAGTTATACATAGTGTGTGTGTAACTGTGTGTGATATTAGTTATACATATTGTGTGTGTGATATTAGTTATACATAGTGTGTGTGTGTGACTGTGTGTGATATTAGTTATACATAGTGTGTGTGACTGTGTGTTATATTAGTTATACATAGTGTGTGTGTGATATTAGTTATGCATTGTGTGTGTGTGTGTGTGTGACTGACTGTTTGTGATATTAGTTATACATAGTGTGTGTGTGTGTGACTGCTTGTGATATTAGTTATACATAGTGTGTGTGTGACTGTGTGTGATATTAGTTATACATAGTGTGTGTGTGTGTGTGTGTGTGTGTGACTGTGTGTGATATTAGTTATACATAGTGTGTGTGTGTGTGTGATATTAGTTATACATAGTGTGTGTGTGACTGTGTGTGATATTAGTTATACATTGTGTGTGTGTGTGTGTGTGTGTGACTGACTGTGATATTAGTTATACATAGTGTGTGTGTGATGTGTGTGATATTAGTTATACATAGTGTGTGTGTGACTGTGTAATATTAGTTTTACATAGTGTGTGTGTGTGTGAGACTGTGTAATATTAGTTATACAGAGTGTGTGTGTGACTGTGTGTAATATTAGTTATACAGAGTGTGTGTGTGTCACTGTGTGTGATATTTGTTATACATAGTGTGTGACTGTGTGTGATATTAGTTATACAGTGTGTGTGACTGTGTGTGATATTAGTTATATAGAGTTATGTGACTGTGTGTAATATTAGTTATACAGAGTGTGTGTGTGTGACTGTGTGTGATATTAGTTATGCAAAGTGTGTGTGACTGTGTGTAATATTAGTTATACAGAGAGTGTGTGTGACTGTTTGTGATATTAGTTATACATAGTGTGTGTATGTGACTGTGTGTGATATTAGTTATACATAGTGTGTGTGTGACTGTGTGTAATAGTTATACATAGTGTGTGTGTGTGTGACTGTGTGTGATATTAGTTATACATAGTGTGTGTGACTGTGTGTGATATTAGTTATACATAGTGTGTGTGACTGTGTGTTATATTAGTTATACATAGTGTGTGTGTGTGATATTAGTTATACATTGTGTGTGTGTGTGTGTGTGACTGACTGTGATATTAGTTATACATAGTGTGTGTGTGTGTGTGTGTGACTGTGTGTGATATTAGTTATACATAGTGTGTGTGTGTGTGACTGTGTGTGATATTAGTTATACATAGTGTGTGTGTGTGTGATATTAGTTATACATAGTGTGTGTGTGACTGTGTGTGATATTAGTTATACATAGTGTGTGTGTGATGTGTGTGATATTAGTTATACATAGTGTGTGTGTGTGTGTGACTGTGTGATATTAGTTATACAGAGTGTGTGTGTGACTGTGTGTAATATTAGTTATACAGAGTGTGTGTGACTGTGTGTAATATTAGTTATACAGAGTGTGTGTGTGTGTGACTGTGTGTGATATTAGTTATACAGTGTGTGTGACTGTGTGTGATATTAGTTATACAGAGTTATGTGACTGTGTGTAATATTAGTTATACAGAGTGTGTGTGTGTGTGTGTGTGGCTGTGTGTGATATTAGTTATGCAAAGTGTGTGTGACTGTGTGTAATATTAGTTATACAGAGAGTGTGTGTGACTGTTTGTGATATTAGTTATACATAGTGTGTGTGTGTGACTGTGTGTGATATTAGTTATACAGTGTGTGTGTGACTGTGTGTGATATTAGTTATACAGTGTGTGTGTGTGTGTGACTGTGTGTGATATTAGTTATACATAGTGTGTGTGACTGTGTGTTATATTAGTTATACATAGTGTGTGTGTGTGTGACTGTGTGTGATATTAGTTATACATAGTGTGTGTGTGTGATATTAGTTATACATAGTGTGTGTGTGTGACTGTGTGTGATATTAGTTATACATAGTGTGTGTGTGACTGTGTGTGATATTAGTTATACATAGTGTGTGTGTGATGCGTGTGATATTAGTTATACATAGTGTGTGTGTGTGTGACTGTGTGATATTAGTTATACAGAGTGTGTGTGTGACTGTGTGATATTAGTTATACAGAGTGTGTGTGTGACTGTGTGTAATATTAGTTATACAGAGTGTGTGTGTGACTGTGTGTGATATTAGTTATACAGAGTGTGTGTGACTGTGTGTGATATTAGTTATACAGTGTGTGTGATATTAGTTATACAGAGTTATGTGACTGTGTGTAATATTAGTTATACAGAGTGTGTGTGTGTGTGACTGTGTGTAATATTAGTTATACAGAGTGTGTGTGTGACTGTGTGTAATATTAGTTATACAGTGTGTGTGTGTGACTGTGTGTAATATTAGTTATACAGAGTGTGTGTGTAATACTAGTTATATGGAGTGTGTGTGACTGTGTGTGTTATTCGTTATACAGAGTGTGTGTGTGTGATATTAGTTATACAGAGTGTGTGACTGTGTGTGGTATTATTTATACATAGTGTGTGTGTGGGGATGTGTGATATTAGTTATACATTGTGAATGTGTGTAATATTAGTTATACAGAGTGTGTGTGTGGTATTAGTAATACAGTGTGTGTGTGAGACTGTGTGTGCTATTAGTTATACAGAGTGTGTGTGTGACTGTGTGTGATATTAGTTATACAGAGTGTGTGTGTGACTGTGTGTAATATTAGTTATACAGTGTGTGTGATATTCTGCTGTGTAACATTATATGTGACACTGTGTGGCTGTGTGTGATATTCTGCTGTGTAACATTATGTGTGACACTGTGTGACTGTGTGTGATATTCTGCTGTGTAACATTATGTGTGACACTGTGTGACTGTGTGTGATATTCTGCTGTTTAACATTATGTGTGACACCGTGTGACTGTGTGTGATATTCTGCTGTGTAACATTATGTGTGACACTGTGTGACTGTGTGTGATATTCTGCTGTGTAATATTATGTGTGACTGTGTGTGATATTCTGCTGTGTAACATTATGTGTAACACTGTGACTGTGTGTGATAATCCGCTGTTTAACATTATGTGTGACACTGTGTGACTGTGTGTGATATTCTGCTTTGTAACATCATGTGTGACACAGTGTGACTGTGTGTGATATTCTGCTGTGCAACATTATGTGTGACACTGTGTAACTGTGTGTGATATTCTGCTGTGCAACATTATGTGTGACTGTGTGTGATATTCTACTGTGTAACATTGTGTGACTGTGTGTGATATTCTACTGTGTAACATTGTGTGACTGTGTGTGATAGTCTTCTGTTTAACATTATGTGTGACACTGTGTGACTGTGTGTGATATTCTACTGTGTAACATTGTGTGACTGTGTGTGATAGTCTGCTGTTTAACATTATGTGTGACACTGTGTGACTGTGTGTGATATTCTACTGTGTAACATTGTGTGACTGTGTGTGATATTCTACTGTGTAACATTGTGTGACTGTGTGTGATATTCTGCTGTGTAACATTATGTGTGACTGTGTGTGATATTTGCTGTTTAACATTATGTGTGACACTGTGTGACTGTGTGTGATATTCTGCTGTGTAACATTGTGTGTGACACTGTGTGACTGTGTGTGATATTCTGCTGTGTAACATTATGTGTGACACTGTGTAACTGTGTGTGATATTCTGCTGTGCAACATTATGTATGACTGTGTGTGATATTCTGCTGTTTAACATTATGTGTGACTGTGTGTGATATTTGCTGTTTAACATTATGTGTGACACTGTGTGACTGTGTGTGATATTCTGCTGTGTAACATTATGTGTGACTGTGTGTGATATTTGCTGTTTAACATTATGTGTGACACTGTGTGACTGTGTGTGATATTCTGCTGTGTAACATTATGTGTGACACTGTGTAACTGTGTGTGATATTCTGCTGTGCAACATTATGTGTGACTGTGTGTGATATTCTACTGTGTAACAGTATGTGTGACTGTGTGTGATATTCTGCTGTGTAACATTATGTGTGACACTGTGTGACTGTGTGTGATATTCTGCTGTGAAACATTATGTGTGACACCGTGTTACTGTGTGTGATATTCTGCTGTGTAACATTATGTGTGACTGTTTGTGATATTCTGCTGTGTAACAGTATGTGTGACTGTGTGTGATATTCTGCTGTGTAACATGTGTGACACTGTGTGACTGTGTGTGATATTCTGCTGTGAAACATTATGTGTGACACTCTGTGACTGTGTGTGATATTCTACTGTGTAACAGTATGTGTGACACTGTGTGACTGTGTGTGATATTCTGCTGTGTAACATTGTGTGTGACTGTGTGTGATATTCTGCTGTGTAACATTATGTGTGACACTGTGTGACTGTGTGTGATATTCTGCTGTGTAACATTATGTGTGACTGTGTGTGATATTCTGCTGTGAAACATTATGTGTGACACTGTGTGACTGTGTGTGATATTCTGCTGTGAAACATTATGTGTGATATTCTACTGTGTAACATTATGTGTGACACTGTGTGACTGTGTGTGATATTCTGCTATGTAACATTATGTGTGACACCGTGTGACTGTGTGTGATATTCTGCTGTGAAACATTATGTGTAACACTGTGTGACTGTGTGTGATATTCTGCTGTGTAACACTGTGTGTGATATTCTGCTGTGTAACATTATGTGTAACACTGTGTGACTGTGTGTGATATTCTGCTGTGTAACATTATGTGTAACACTGTGTGACTGTGTGTGATATTCTGCTGTGTAACATTATGTGTAACACTGTGTGACTGTGTGTGATATTCTGCTGTGTAACATTATGTGTGACACTGTGTGACTGTGTGTGATATTCTGCTGTGTAACATTATGTGTGACTGTGTGTGATATTCTACTGTGTAACATTATGTGTGACTGTGTGTGATATTCTGCTGTGTAACATTATGTGTAACACTGTGTGACTGTGTGTGATATTCTGCTGTGTAACATTATGTGTGACACTGTGTGACTGTGTGTGATATTCTGCTGTGTAACATTATGTGTGACTGTGTGTGATATTCTACTGTGTAACATTATGTGTGACACTGTGTGACTGTGTGTGATATTCTACTGTGTAACATTATGTGTGACACTGTGTGACTGTGTGTGATATTCTGCTGTGTAACATTATGTGTGACTGTGTGTGATATTCTACTGTGTAACATTATGTGTGACACTGTGTGACTGTGTGTGATATTCTGCTGTGTAACATTATGTGTGACACCGTGTGACTGTGTGTGATATTCTGCTGTGCAACATTATGTGTAACACTGTGTGACTGTGTGTGATATTCTGCTGTGTAACATTATGTGTAACACTGTGTGACTGTGTGTGATATTCTGCTGTGTAACATTATGTGTAACACTGTGTGACTGTGTGTGATATTCTGCTGTGTAACATTATGTGTGACACTGTGTGACTGTGTGTGATATTCTGCTGTGTAACATTATGTGTGACTGTGTGTGATATTCTACTGTGTAACATTATGTGTGACACTGTGTGACTGTGTGTGATATTCTACTGTGTAACATTATGTGTGACACTGTGTGACTGTGTGTGATATTCTGCTGTGTAACATTATGTGTGACTGTGTGTGATATTCTACTGTGTAACATTATGTGTGACACTGTGTGACTGTGTGTGATATTCTGCTGTGTAACATTATGTGTGACTGTGTGTGATATTCTGCTGTGTAACATTATGTGTGACACTGTGTGACTGTGTGTGATATTCTGCTGTGTAACATTATGTGTGACTGTGTGTGATATTCTACTGTGTAACATTATGTGTGACACTGTGTGACTGTGTGTGATATTCGACTGTGTAAACTGCTGTACACAAAAGTGTAAATTTGGATTTACTGTCTCATTTTGTGTTTTATGATATATCTAAGGGTTAAAACAGCAACAATATAGGATAAACCAAACTGTGTATCTTATTAGACGTGAACATACCCATAAGAGTCCTTTGTGTTGTGAAAATTTGTTCTTATAACTACAGTTTCATTTTGACCCCACAGGTTATAGCGGATATAGTAAGGAATACAGTCAGGATCGTCTCCTTTTAGGATGGCGGAATTGGGAAGTCATCATTGCCACACATGTAATATGGTTTTTCGTTCCTACGCACTCCTGGAGAAGCACAAAGAAAAGTTCTGTATAGGGAGCCATATCTCAGATCCGACTGTCCTGAGCTCCAGTTTGTCAGGGCCCGGAGATAAAAGACACTTGTATGGAAGAGGTGTCCCAAGAATAGCAGAGACCCCTGATTTCAGAGTAAGACCAAAATATTGTCTTTCAGGGAAGTTTTATGTGACATCTCCAAAGTCAGTCAATGTATTCTTTGTCTGTCCAACTACAGTTTACTAATTTCTGCTTTCTAATGTCTAAATCATACATAGCAGAATATACTGCATGTGCTCTGCGCTGAGCATGTTTAACTCTAGAAAAGCTAATGCGTGTGTTATGCTGTGAGGACGGTCACATGAGGTCATGTCCCTTACAGAAATATACAATTAATTGAATAAATCTTTACTAGATGAGAGACAGCATTGCACATCTGAAAGCAAAGGAAAATCTCCTGAACGAGCGAGAACAGCAGCTGGTTGGCGGATACGGGCAGTCTAGCATGGCTTCAGACAGCGTTGCGCTAAAAAGCCTTACAGATGAGGTATGTCAAGAGTTTAACAAGAGATTCGTTTATTTAGTTATTTTCTACATTCATGAATACAAGACTCACTGGTGCTTATTTCACATCACACATTTATATACTTTTTAATAAAGGATTTACAAAGTTTTGTATTTGTGTTTGCGTGTATATATATATATATATACTCCTCCGAACAGATTGCACTCTCAGGTCTTTTTGCAAGGTGAAACAAAATCTTGTTTATTGATGTAACGTTTTCAGGGATATATTCCCCTTCATCAGCAAACAAGATTTTGTTTCACCTTGCAAAAAGACCTGAGAGTGCAATCTGTTTGGAGGAGTATACATTGCATGCTTGCACCCAGGCGGATATCCTTAGGAGGGTAACACAGTTATTTGGACGGTATTATATATATATATATATATATATATATATATATATATATATATATATATATATACACATGCAATTAAAATCCTCCATTTCATAAAAGAGCCATAACATTCGGAAGTATTCTGTATACATTGTTACCAAATCACCAATACCTGCCTAGATGTGCTCATTTTCAATAATTTACTATAATTTTATGGTTCTTACTTTTATGAAATGGAGGAATTTAATCATAAACTTATCTTCACCATAACTCAAATAAGTATTGCTTTTGCCCTGGAAATAAGCTTCACTTAGCAGCAAATCAAACCTATCTTCTGCTGATAAAAGCTAATGAGCTTCAAAGAGCTGTCCAGAAGTGTTTTTGTTTTAGCCACACTTACCCCATAAGGGGATCACTGTACTGGAAGCAAAAACCATGAGATATTGTATATCTAATTTGCATATCTTACCCAGAGTTCTCTGGTGCATTGTTAACAATGTATACAGAATACATCTGGGGAAAAGCAAGCAGGGATACTTGTCTAGATGTACTAATGGTCTATAGTATCTATACAATCATTTTTTGGTTGTTATTTTTATGAAATGTTTGATTTTAATCTCACGCTTATCTCAACCATAACTTAAAGGGATCTAAAATCCAAAACTTTAATTTAGTGATTCAGACAGAGCATACAGTTTTTAAAATGTTTCCAATTTGCGCCTATTATCAAATTTGCTTCATGCTCATGGTTGAAGAGATGCGTATGTCAGTGTCTGAAGCATTACATGGCAGGAAGTACTGCTGCCATCTAGTGCTCTTGCAAATAGATACCATTCTTGTAAAACCGCTGCCATCTAGTGCTCTTGCAAATAGATACCATTCTTGCAAAACCGCTGCCATCTAGTGCTCTTGCAAATAGATACCATTCTTGCAAAACCGCTGCCATCTAGTGCTCTTGCAAATAGATACCATTCTTGTAAAACTGCTGCCATCTAGTGCTCTTGCAAATAGATACCATTCTTGTAAAACTGCTGCCATCTAGTGCTCTTGCAAATAGATACCATTCTTGTAAAACTGCTGCCATCTAGTGCTCTTGCAAATAGATACCATTCTTGCAAAACCGCTGCCATCTAGTGCTCTTGCAAATAGATACCATTCTTGCAAAACCGCTGCCATCTAGTGCTCTTGCAAATAGATACCATTCTTGCAAAACTGCTGCCATCTAGTGCTCTTGCAAATAGATACCATTCTTGCAAAACTGCTGCCATCTAGTGCTCTTGCAAATAGATACCATTCTTGCAAAACCGCTGCCATCTAGTGCTCTTGCAAATAGATACCATTCTTGCAAAACCGCTGCCATCTAGTGCTCTTGCAAATAGATACCATTCTTGCAAAACTGCTGCCATCTAGTGCTCTTGCAAATAGATACCATTCTTGTAAAACTGCTGCCATCTAGTGCTCTTGCAAATAGATACCATTCTTGCAAAACCGCTGCCATCTAGTGCTCTTGCAAATAGATACCATTCTTGCAAAACCGCTGCCATCTAGTGCTCTTGCAAATAGATACCATTCTTGCAAAACCGCTGCCATCTAGTGCTCTTGCAAATGGATAATATTCTTGTAACTCTGCTGCCATCTAGTGCTCTTGCAAATAGATACCATTCTTGTAAAACTGCTGCCATCTAGTGCTCTTGTAAATAGATAACATTCTTGCAAAACCGCTGCCATCTAGTGCTCTTGCAAATAGATACCATTCTTGTAAAACTGCTGCCATCTAGTGCTCTTGCAAATAGATACCATTCTTGCAAAACTGCTGCCATCTAGTGCTCTTGCAAATAGATACCATTCTTGCAAAACTGCTGCCATCTAGTGCTCTTGCAAATAGATACCATTCTTGCAAAACTGCTGCCATCTAGTGCTCTTGCAAATAGATACCATTCTTGCAAAACTGCTGCCATCTAGTGCTCTTGCAAATAGATACCATTCTTGCAAAACTGCTGCCATCTAGTGCTCTTGCAAATAGATACCATTCTTGCAAAACTGCTGCCATCTAGTGCTCTTGCAAATGGATACCATTCTTGCAAAACTGCTGCCATCTAGTGCTCTTGCAAATAGATACCATTCTTGCAAAACCGCTGCCATCTAGTGCTCTTGCAAATAGATACCATTCTTGCAAAACCGCTGCCATCTAGTGCTCTTGCAAATAGATACCATTCTTGCAAAACTGCTGCCATCTAGTGCTCTTGCAAATAGATACCATTCTTGCAAAACTGCTGCCATCTAGTGCTCTTGCAAATGGATACCATTCTTGCAAAACTGCTGCCATCTAGTGCTCTTGCAAATAGATACCATTCTTGCAAAACCGCTGCCATCTAGTGCTCTTGCAAATAGATACCATTCTTGCAAAACCACTGCCATCTAGTGCTCTTGCAAATAGATACCATTCTTGCAAAACCGCTGCCATCTAGTGCTCTTGCAAATAGATACCATTCTTGTAAAACTGCTGCCATCTAGTGCTCTTGCAAATAGATACCATTCTTGCAAAACCGCTGCCATCTAGTGCTCTTGCAAATAGATACCATTCTTGCAAAACCGCTGCCATCTAGTGCTCTTGCAAATAGATACCATTCTTGCAAAACCGCTGCCATCTAGTGCTCTTGCAAATGGATAATATTCTTGTAACTCTGCTGCCATCTAGTGCTCTTGCAAATAGATACCATTCTTGTAAAACTGCTGCCATCTAGTGCTCTTGTAAATAGATAACATTCTTGCAAAACCGCTGCCATCTAGTGCTCTTGCAAATAGATACCATTCTTGTAAAACTGCTGCCATCTAGTGCTCTTGCAAATAGATACCATTCTTGCAAAACCGCTGCCATCTAGTGCTCTTGCAAATAGATACCATTCTTGTAAAACTGCTGCCATCTAGTGCTCTTGTAAATAGATAACATTCTTGCAAAACCGCTGCCATCTAGTGCTCTTGCAAATAGATACCATTCTTGCAAAACCGCTGCCATCTAGTGCTCTTGCAAATAGATACCATTCTTGCAAAACCGCTGCCATCTAGTGCTCTTGTAAATAGATACCATTCTTGCAAAACCGCTGCCATCTAGTGCTCTTGTAAATAGATACCATTCTTGCAAAACCGCTGCCATCTAGTGCTCTTGTAAATAGATACCATTCTTGCAAAACCGCTGCCATCTAGTGCTCTTGTAAATAGATACCATTCTTGTAAAACCGCTGCCATCTAGTGCTCTTGTAAATAGATACCATTCTTGTAAAACTGCTGCCATCTAGTGCTCTTGCAAATAGATACCATTCTTGTAAAACCGCTGCCATCTAGTGCTCTTGTAAATAGATACCATTCTTGTAAAACTGCTGCCATCTAGTGCTCTTGCAAATGGATACCATTCTTGTAAAACCGCTGCCATCTAGTGCTCTTGTAAATAGATACCATTCTTGTAAAACTGCTGCCATCTAGTGCTCTTGCAAATGGATACCATTCTTGTAAAACCGCTGCCATCTAGTGCTCTTGTAAATAGATACCATTCTTGTAAAACCGCTGCCATCTAGTGCTCTTGTAAATAGATACCATTCTTGTAAAACTGCTGCCATCTAGTGCTCTTGTAAATAGATACCATTCTTGTAAAACCGCTGCCATCTAGTGCTCTTGTAAATAGATACCATTCTTGCAAAACCGCTGCCATCTAGTGCTCTTGTAAATAGATACCATTCTTGCAAAACCGCTGCCATCTAGTGCTCTTGTAAATAGATACCATTCTTGTAAAACCGCTGCCATCTAGTGCTCTTGTAAATAGATACCATTCTTGTAAAACTGCTGCCATCTAGTGCTCTTGTAAATAGATACCATTCTTGCAAAACCGCTGCCATCTAGTGCTCCTGAGTTTAATGTATTAGTATTTAAACATTGTGAGAGGATATAATATGTTTCTGTCTGTACATATATATTCATTTTATTAATATTAAAATAAGAAAGAAATTAAGTTACCACTTAAAAAACAGAGAGAAAAAAAGTCCTCCATGCTTTATCTATCTATCTATCTATCTATCTATCTATTTATCCGTCTGTTTACACACAAACAACTAAACATACATTCATGTCTGTGGTAGTGACCTCCATCACGTGCTGTTATCTGACCTTTTGAGAGAGGTTGTCTATATTAAAAAAAATAAAACATGTAAGAAACATACTAAGAGTGTTATCTCTTGTGTCACTTCAAAGCGTCACACTAGGTTTCTGAAACCTTAGATTATTTAAAGGGACATGAAACCCAAAACTGTTATGTCATTATTCAGAGAGAAAATACAATTTTTAAAAAGTTTCCAATTTACTTATATGATCAAATTATCTTTGTTCTCATGTTATTCTTTGTTGAAGAGATACCTAAGTAGGCAGCGTGCACATGCCTGAAGCACTACATGACAGGAAATAGTGCTGCCATCTAGTGTCCCTGCTAATGTATAACTGCTGCCATATAGGGGCCCATTTATCAAAGGGCTTGCGGACCTGATCCGACACTGCGGATCAGGTCCGCAAGACCTCGCTAAATGCGGAGAGCAATACGCTCTCCGCATTTAACATTGCACCAGCAGCTCACAAGAGCTGCTGGTGCAACGCCGCCCCCTGCTGACTCGAGCTGTCAATCAACCCGATCGTATTCGATCGGGTTGATTTCCGTCGATTCCTGTCCGCCTGCTCAGAGCAGGCGGACAGGGTTATGAAGCAGCAGTCTTTAGACCGCTGCTTCATAAGTTGTGTTTCTGGCGAGTCTGAAGACTCGCCAGAAACACAGCCCTTCAAGCTCCGTACGGAGCTTGATAAATGGGCCTGACAGTGCTTACATCCCTAGTTTCCAATAAAGAATAACCAGAAAACAGAGAAATGTTGATAATAGAAGTGAATTGGAAAGTTGTTTAAAATTGTATTTTCTGTCTGAATAATGAAAATGTGGGGTTTTATGTCCCTTTAAATAATTATATACAGGCCCTTGTGTATGATGTTAATATTATAGTTACATTCCAGCTGCTCTTCTTTAAATACATAATTTCTGCTAAAGTATATGTAAGTAGCCGGCGGGTCTATAACAGTAACTAAACAATATGCTACATTATATGTAAGTAGCCGGCGGGTCTATAACAGTAACTAAACAATCTGCTAAAGTATATGTAAGTAGCCGGCGGGTCTATAACTGTAACTAAACAATCTGCTACAGTATATGTAAGTAGCCGACGGGTCTATAACAGTAACTAAACAATCTGCTACAGTATATGTAAGTAGCCGGCGGGTCTATAATAGTAACTAAACAATCTGCTACATTATATGTAAGTAGCCGGCGGGTCTATAACAGTAACTAAACAATCTGCTACAGTATATGTAAGTAGCCGGCGGGTCTATAACAGTAACTAAACAATATGCTACATTATATGTAAGTAGCCGGCGGGTCTATAACAGTAACTAAACAATCTGCTACAGTATATGCAAGTAGCCGGCGGGTCTATAACAGTAACTAAACAATCTGCTACATTATATGTAAGTAGCCGGCGGGTCTATAACAGTAACTAAACAATCTGCTACATTATATGTAAGTAGCCGGCGGGTCTATAACAGTAACTAAACAATCTGCTACAGTATATGTAAGTAGCCGGCGGGTCTATAACAGTAACTAAACAATCTGCTACATTATATGTAAGTAGCCGGCGGGTCTATAACAGTAACTAAACAATCTGCTACATTATATGTAAATAGCCGGCGGGTCTATAACAGTAACTAAACAATCTGCTACATTATATGTAAGTAGCCGGCGGGTCTATAACAGTAACTAAACAATCTGCTACATTATATGTAAGTAGCCGGCGGGTCTATAACAGTAACTAAACAATCTGCTACAGTATATGTAAGTAGCCGGCGGGTCTATAACAGTAACTAAACAATCTGCTACAGTATATGTAAGTAGCCGGCGGGTCTGTAACAGTAACTAAACAATCTGCTACAGTATATGTAAGTAGCTGGCGGGTCTGTAACAGTAACTAAACAATCTGCTACAGTATATGTAAGTAGCTGGCGGGTCTATAACAGTAACTAAACAATATGCTACATTATATGTAAGTAGCCGGCGGGTCTATAACAGTAACTAAACAATCTGCTACATTATATGTAAGTAGCCGGCGGGTCTATAATAGTAACTAAACAATCTGCTACAGTATATGTAAGTAGCCGGCGGGTCTATAACAGTAACTAAACAATCTGCTACAGTATATGTAAGTAGCCGGCGGCGGGTCTATAACAGTAACTAAACAATCTGCTACAGTATATGTAAGTAGCCGGCGGGTCTATAACCGTAAATAAACAATCTGCTACATTATATGTAAGTAGCCGGCGGGTCTGTAACAGTAACTAAACAATCTGCTAACGTATATGTAAGTAGCCGGCGGGTCTATAACAGTAACTAAACAATCTGCTACAGTATATGTAAGTAGCCGGCGGGTCTATAACAGTAACTAAACAATCTGCTACATTATATGTAAGTAGCCGGCGGGTCTATAACAGTAACTAAACAATATGCTACATTATATGTAAGTAGCCGGCGGGTCTATAACAGTAACTAAACAATATGCTACATTATATGTAAGTAGCCGGCGGGTCTATAACAGTAACTAAACAATATGCTACATTATATGTAAGTAGCCGGCGGGTCTATAACAGTAACTAAACAATCTGCTACAGTATATGTAAGTAGCCGGCGGGTCTATAACAGTAACTAAACAATCTGCTACAGTATATGTAAGTAGCCGGCGGGTCTATAACAGTAACTAAACAATATGCTACATTATATGTAAGTAGCCGGCGGGTCTGTAACAGTAACTAAACAATCTGCTAACGTATATGTAAGTAGCCGGCGGGTCTATAACAGTAACTAAACAATCTGCTACAGTATATGTAAGTAGCTGGCGGGTCTGTAACAGTAACTAAACAATCTGCTACATTATATGTAAGTAGCCGGCGGGTCTATAACAGTAACTAAACAATCTGCTACAGTATATGTAAGTAGCCGGCGGGTCTATAACAGTAACTAAACAATCTGCTACATTATATGTAAGTAGCCGGCGGGTCTGGAACAGTAACTAAACAATCTGCTAAAGTATATGTAAGTAGCTGGCGGGTCTGTAACAGTAACTAAACAATCTGCTACATTATATGTAAGTAGCCGGCGGGTCTATAACAGTAACTAAACAATCTGCTACATTATATGTAAGTAGCCGGCGGGTCTGGAACAGTAACTAAACAATCTGCTAAAGTATATGTAAGTAGCCGGCGGGTCTATGACAGTAACTAAACAATCTGCTAAAGTATATGTAAGTAGCCGGCGGGTCTATAACAGTAACTAAACAATCTGCTACATTATATGTAAGTAGCCGGCGGGTCTTGAACAGTAACTAAACAATCTGCTAAAGTATATGTAAGTAGCTGGCGGGTCTGTAACAGTAACTAAACAATCTGCTACATTATATGTAAGTAGCCGGCGGGTCTATAACAGTAACTAAACAATCTGCTACATTATATGTAAGTAGCCGGCGGGTCTATAACAGTAACTAAACAATCTGCTTAATATATGTAAGTAGCTGGCGGGTCTGTAACAGTAACTAAACAATCTGCTACATTATATGTAAGTAGCCGGCGGGTCTATAACAGTAACTAAACAATCTGCTACAGTATATGTAAGTAGCCGGCGGGTCTATAACACTAACTAAACAATCTGCTACATTATATGTAAGTAGCCGGCGGGTCTATAACAGTAACTAAACAATCTGCTACAGTATATGTAAGTAGCCGGCGGGTCTGTAACAGTTACTAAACAATCTGCTACAGTATATGTAAGTAGCCGGCGGGTCTATAACAGTAACTAAACAATCTGCTATATTATATGTAAGTAGCTGGCGGGTCTATAACAGTAACTAAACAATCTTCTATATTATATGTAAGTAGCTGGCGGGTCTATAACAGTAACTAAACAATCTTCTATATTATATGTAAGTAGCTGGCGGGTCTATAACAGTAACTAAACAATATGCTACAGTATATGTAAGTAGCCGGCGGGTCTATAACAGTAACTAAACAATATGCTACAGTATATGTAAGTAGCCGGCGGGTCTATAACAGTAACTAAACAATATGCTACATTATATGTAAGTAGCTGGCGGGTCTATAACAGTAACTAAATAATCTGCTAAATTATATGTAAGTAGCCGGCGGGTCTATAACAGTAACTAAACAATATGCTACATTATATGTAAGTAGCCGGCGGGTCTATAACAGTAACTAAACAATATGCTACAGTATATGTAAGTAGCCGACGGGTCTATAACAGTAACTAAACAATCTGCTACATTA
Organism: Bombina bombina; assembly: GCF_027579735.1. Lineage (NCBI taxonomy): Eukaryota > Metazoa > Chordata > Amphibia > Anura > Bombinatoridae > Bombina > Bombina bombina. The sequence continues at coordinate 183,426,173 of NC_069508.1, read as the reverse complement.
TATGTAAGTAGCCGGCGGGTCTGTAACAGTAACTAAACAATCTGCTACAGTATATGTAAGTAGCCGGCGGGTCTATAACAGTAACTAAACAATCTGCTACAGTATATGTAAGTAGCCGGCGGGTCTATAACAGTAACTAAACAATCTGCTACAGTATATGTAAGTAGCCGGCGGGTCTATAACAGTAACTAAACAATCTGCTACAGTATATGTAAGTAGCTGGCGGGTCTATAACAGTAACTAAACAATCTGCTACAGTATATGTAAGTAGCCGGCGGGTCTATAACAGTAACTAAACAATCTGCTACAGTATATGTAAGTAGCTGGCGGGTCTATAACAGTAACTAAACAATCTGCTACAGTATATGTAAGTAGCTGGCGGGTCTATAACAGTAACTAAACAATATGCTACATTATATGTAAGTAGCCGGCGGGTCTATAACAGTAACTAAACAATCTGCTACAGTATATGTAAGTAGCCGGCAGGTCTGTAACAGTAACTAAACAATATGCTACAGTATATGTAAGTAGCCGGCGAGTCTATAACAGTAACTAAACAATATTCTACAGTATATGTAAGTAGCCGGCGGGTCTATAACAGTAACTAAACAATCTGCTACATTATATGTAAGTAGCCGGCGGGTCTATAACAGTAACTAAACAATATGCTACAGTATATGTAAGTAGCCGGCGGGTCTATAACAGTAACTAAACAATATGCTACAGTATATGTAAGTAGCCGGCAGGTCTATAACAGCAACTAAACAATCTGCTACAGTATATGTAAGTAGCCGGCCGGTCTATAATAGTAACTAAAGAATCTGCTACAGTATATGTAAGTAGCCAGCAGGTCTATAACAGCAACTAAACAATCTGCTACATTATATGTAAGTAGCCGGCGGGATTGTAACAGTAACTAAACAATCTGCTACAGTATATGTAAGTAGCATGCGGGTCTATAATAGTAACTAAACAATCTGCTACAATATATGTAAGTAGCCGGCGGGTCTATAACAGTAACTAAACAATCTGCTACATTATATGTAAGTAGCCGGCGGGTCTATAACAGTAACTAAACAATCTGCTACATTATATGTAAGTAGCCGGCGGGTCTATAACAGTAACTAAACAATCTGCTACAGTATATGTAAGTAGCCGGCGGGTCTATAATAGTAACTAAACAATCTGCTACATTATATGTAAGTAGCCGGCGGGTCTATAACAGTAACTAAACAATCTGCTACATTATATGTAAGTAGCCGGCGGGTCTATAACAGTAACTAAACAATCTGCTACATTATATGTAAGTAGCCGGCGGGTCTATAACAGTAACTAAACAATCTGCTACAGTATATGTAAGTAGCTGGCGTGTCTATAACAGTAACTAAACAATCTGCTACATTATATGTAAGTAGCCGGCGGGTCTATAACAGTAACTAAACAATCTGCTACATTATATGTAAGTTGCCAGCGGGTCTGTAACAGTAACTAAACAATCTGCTACAGTATATGTAAGTAGCCGGCGGGTCTGTAACCGTAACTAAACAATCTGCTACATTATATGTAAGTAGCCGGCGGGTCTATAAAGGTAACTAAACAATCTGCTACATTATATGTAAGTAGCCGGCGGGTCTATAACAGTAACTAAACAATCTGCTACAGTATATGTAAGTAGCTGGCGTGTCTATAACAGTAACAAAACAATCTGCTACATTATATGTAAGTAGCCGGCGGGTCTATAACAGTAACTAAACAATCTGCTAAAGTATATGTAAGTAGCCGGCGGGTCTATAACAGTAACTAAACAATCTGCTACAGTATATGTAAGTAGCCGGCGGGTCTATAACAGTAACTAAACAATCTGCTACATTATATGTAAGTAGCTGGCGGGTCTATAACAGTAACTAAACAATCTGCTACAGTATATGTAAGTATCTGGCGGGTCTATAACAGTAACTAAACAATCTGCTACATTATATGTAAGTAGCCGGCGTGTCTATAACAGTAACTAAACAATCTGCTACATTATATGTAAGTAGCCAGCGGGTCTATAACAGTAATTAAACAATCTGCTACATTATATGTAAGTAGCTGGCGGGTCTATAAAGGTAACTAAACAATCTGCTACATTATATGTAAGTAGCCGGCGGGTCTATAACAGTAACTAAACAATCTGCTACATTATATGTAAGTAGCCGGCGGGTCTATAAAGGTAACTAAACAATCTGCTACATTATATGTAAGTAGCCGGCAGGTCTATAACAGTAACTAAACAATCTGCTACATTATATGTAAGTAGCTGGCGGGTCTATAACAGTAACTAAACAATCTGCTACATTATATGTAAGTAGCCGGCGGGTCTATAACAGTAACTAAACAATCTGCTACAGTATATGTAAGTAGCCGGCGGGTCTATAACAGTAACTAAACAATCTGCTACATTATCTGTAAGTAGCCGGCAGGTCTATAACAGTAACTAAACAATCTGCTAAATTATATGTAAGTAGCCGGCGGGTCTATAACAGTAACTAAACAATCTGCTACAGTATATGTAAGTAGCCGGCGGGTCTATAACAGTAACTAAACAATCTGCTACATTATATGTAAGTAGCCGGCAGGTCTATAACAGTAACTAAACAATCTGCTACATTATATGTAAGTAGCTGGCGAATCTATAACAGTAACTAAACAATCTGCTACATTATATGTAAGTAGCCGGCAGGTCTATAACAGTAACTAAACAATTTGCTACATTATATGTAAGTAGCTGGAGGGTCTATAACAGTAACTAAACAATCTGCTACAGTAAATGTAAGTAGCCGGCGGGTCTATAACAGTAACTAAACAATCTGCTACAGTATATGTAAGTAGCCGGCGGGTCTATAACAGTAACTAAACAATCTGCTACATTATATGTAAGTAGCAGGCGGGTCTATAACAGTAACTAAACAATCTGCTACAGTATATGTAAGTAGCCGGCGGGTCTATAACAGTAACTAAACAATCTGCTACAGTATATGTAAGTAGCCGGCGGGTCTATAACAGTAACTAAACAATCTGCTACAGTATATGTAAGTAGCCGGCGGGTCTATAACAGTAACTAAACAATCTGCTACAGTATATGTAAGTAGCCGGCGGGTCTATAACAGTAACTAAACAATCTGCTACATTATATGTAAGTAGCCGGCGGGTCTATAACAGTAACTAAACAATCTGCTACATTATATGTAAGTAGCCGGCGGGTCTATAACAGTAACTAAACAATCTGCTACAGTATATGTAAATAGCCGGCAGGTCTATAACAGTAACTAAACAATCTGCTACAGTATATGTAAGTAGCCGGCGGGTCTATAACAGTAACTAAACAATCTGCTACATTATATGTAAGTAGCCGGCGGGTCTATAACAGTAACTAAACAATCTGCTACAGTATATGTAAGTAGCCGGCGGGTCTATAACAGTAACTAAACAATATGCTATATTTGTCAGATGTGCATGGTTTCCTTCATTCCCACTCTAGGCAGACAGATGTCATCACCTTCACTACTGTTCTTTGTATTTTAGTTTTACAAGCTGAGAAAATCATTGGAAGATTCAGTTCCGACATTGAGGTCACTGCAGTTTCAGGTAATGTTATAAAAGCCCATCTGACTGCATCACAATCTATTGTACATAAACATACTTAAATGTATGTATTTCTCCAACATTGGTGTGTCCGGTCCACTGCGTCATCCATTACTTGTGGGATATTCTCCTCCCCTACTGGGAAAGGCAAGGAGAGCACACAGCAAGAGCTGTCCATATAGCTCCCCCTCTGGCTCTGCCCCCCAGTCATTCTCCTTGCCGCTCTGAACAAGTGGCATCTCCACGGGGATGGTGAGGAGTTTGTGGTGTTGATTAGATATGTAAGGCAGCGACTTGGTCTTCTCTGCACACTTTTGCCAAATTCTACAAATTTGATACTTATGCTTCTTCGGAGGCTATTTTTGGGAGAAAGGTTTTGCAAGCCGTGGTGCCTTCCATTTAGGTAACCTGATTTGCTCCCTTCATCCGTGTCCTAAAGCTTTGGTATTGGTTCCCACAAGTAATGGATGACGCCGTGGACCGGACACACCAATGTTGGAGAAAACAGAATTTATGCTTACCTGATAAATTACTTTCTCCAACGGTGTGTCCGGTCCACGGCCCGCCCTGGTTTTCTAATCAGGTTGAAAAAATTTTCTTTATACACTACAGTCACCACGGCACCCTATAGTTTCTCCTTTTTCTCCTAAACGTCGGTCGAATGACTGGGGGGCGGAGCCAGAGGGGGAGCTATATGGACAGCTCTTGCTGTGTGCTCTCCTTGCCTTTCCCAGTAGGGGAGGAGAATATCCCACAAGTAATGGATGACGCCGTGGACCGGACACACCGTTGGAGAAAGTAATTTATCAGGTAAGCATAAATTCTGTTTTTTAATTTGCTCATTTGCTTTAAAAAGACAAATCAAAACTGCACACATGTTTCTGATGGGACATGAGTTAGATGGGGAAACTGCCCTTCCTGGGAATTTTGCTCAAAAGAGGACCTTAAAGGACACTGAACCCAAAAATTTTCTTCGTGATTCAGACAGAGCATGACATTTTTAGCAACGTTCTAATTTACTCCTTTTATCAAATGTTCTTCATTATCTTGGTATCTTTATTTGAAATGCAAGAATGTAAGTTTAGATGCCGGCCCATTTTTGGTGAACAACCTGGGTTGTTCTTGCTGATTGGTGGATAAATTATTTCAGATTCTGAACCAAAAGAAGCTTAGATACCTTCTTTTTCAAATTAGGATAGAAAGAGAACAAAGAAAAATTGATAATAGGAGTAAATTAGAAAGTTGCTTAAAATTGCCTGCTCTATCTGAATCATGAAAGAAAAAAATTGGGTTCAGTGTCCCTTTAATGCTAGATGGATTCACACAAATATTCTTATAATATGTTTAATAGTTTCTTTTTGGCTCTTTCACTCAAATGTAAAGGAAGCCATAACAAGAATGGCAGTGAGCCAGTAGCTACTGATTCAAAGTGATTGACCGTCCCTAAGGATGTTTTGGATGTATAATATCTCATTTTTATAGGGATTTTTTATTATGTGACCTTTCATGGCTTCTGAGCTTTTTGGGGTATTGAAACACTGGACAATTTAGGTGGTTACATTTTTTTTTAATCAAACGTTGTGATGGATACCCCGGCTACCCCGACTGGATAGCTCTGCCAAAAGGGGTCCTGCTTCCTTCCTGCTGACTGCAGCTATGTATCCGCAAGTGACCATAGCCTGTAGCCACCCCTGATGCCTGACAGCACCAATATTCAGGGTCCCACCCTGTGGCAGACTCCAGCTACCCAGGCTAGGTAGCTCTTCCAGCGTGTCCTTCCTCTGCCTGGAACAGGCTGCTATGTAGCTCAGGAAAGTGATTTTAGCTGGAGCAAACCCAAATAACTAGGAACTGATTTTATTGTAAAACATACACTCCTTTTATACACACAGCTCATCTTTATAACACAAAGGACAATCCCACTATTTTCCCGCCATTCCCGCCCCTCCAGACTGACCGGCGCCTCCATAGGAGCCACAGTCCCACATAATCTCAATACATAGGGTTGGTGGTTTCGGGGTGATCCCGGTGGAGAGGTGGCACTTCCATGGTGTAATTTTAAAGCTCTCGGTTCCCAGATTTCACAGTCCAAAAATCAGAATGATTCGTTACTGAGGACCGGAGTTACAGTCCGTTGAAGTTATTGGGTTAGGGGTGTCCAAAAGCCCCGGTTCCCAAAGCAGCTCCCCTCTGGCAATTCCCCCACCCCTTGTACTCCCCAGGGGCTACTAATCCCCAAAAGAGCGGAACTCTGGAGCACATGGTTGCTGGAGCGACCTGGGTTAAAGTTAGCGGGTGAGCTGCTGTCCCGTTGCCGACCGGGAGTTCCAGGAGCCCGGACAGTCTGAGAGGGGTTAGGCAGGTGTCCGTGCTGGGGCGGCCGACCGGGAGTTCCAGGAGCCCAGCCAGCCTAGGAGGGGTTTTCCTGGTCATACCCCATCTCTTCATAAACAAGCAAACCAAAGCTTCCACTGAGAAACAACAGGGGTGAGGTTGTAGGGGGTATGAATTTAACCCTTGCAGCCCAGTATCCGTGACAACTCCCCCCTTCCAGTTCGGCAGACCCGGCTAGATCCCCACGGGTCTACTGGGGGATGTCCGAGGAGCATTCTATTTCAGTCTGCCAGGAAAGTCCATCAGCATTCCCATTGCTCTTTCCCGGCCTATACTGAACGTTAAAGTTAAAGGGCTGCAGGGCTAAACTCCATCTTAGTAGACGTCCATTATCTCCCGATACTCGGTTAAGCCACACCAGGGGGTTGTGATCGGTGAGGACAGTGAAGGGTCTTCCATAGAGGTACGGTTGTAATTTCTTTAGGGCCCATACCAGTGCCAGGCATTCCTTCTCCACCGCCGCATAGCCTACCTCCCTGGGCAGCAGCTTCCTACTGATGTAGGCTATGGGGTGGTCTTGTCCTTCTTCGTCTATCTGGCTTAGTACTGCTCCCAATCCAAACATGGAGGCATCTGTGTGGACACAAAAACGTTTGGTGGGGTTAGGCGCGGCCAGGACTGGGGTAGAGATCAAGGCATACTTGAGGCTCTGAAAGGCGTTTTCACATTCTGGGGACCACAGTACCTGTCGGGGCAGTCTTTTACGAGTCAGGTAGGTCAGGGGTTTGGCTAGGGTGCTATAATTGGGGACGAACCTTCGGTAATAGCCGGCGGTTCCTAGGAAGGCTAAGACCTGGGTCTTAGTTCGAGGAGTGGGCCAGTTTGCCACTGCCTCAACCTTGGCGGGCTCCGGCCGCTGCTGCCCACAGCCTACTCGGTGGCCCAGGTACTGGACTTCCGAGCGGCCTATGGTGCATTTGTCGGGTTTCAGGGTCAGCCCGGCGGTTCTGAGGCGATCTAGAACGATGCCCAGGTGGACCAAATGATCCTCCCAGGTGTCGCTAAAGATGGCGATGTCGTCCAAGTAGGCACAAGCATAGTCTTGGAGGCCATCCAGCAGGCGATCCACCATCCTCTGAAAGGTGGCTGGAGCGTTCTTCATCCCAAACGGCATGACCTTAAACTGGTAGAGGCCGAAAGGGGTGATGAAGGCGGACTTGGGAACGGAGTCAGGGTCTAGTGGGATCTGCCAATACCCCTTGCAGAGGTCAAGGGTAGTTAGGAAGTGACCCCTGACAATTCTATCTAAGAGGTCATCGATGCGGGGCATGGGATAGGCGTCGGTTGTGGTTCTGCCATTGAGCTTACGGTAGTCAATGCAGAACCGGGTAGTACCATCTTTCTTGGGGACCAGCACCACCAGGGAGGCCCAGGGACTGTTGGACGGTTCAACAACACGAGGTCCAACATTCCTCGGAGCTTCCGGTGCATACTGTCTCTGACAGCTTCGGGTACTCTGTAAGCTGCCTGTCTCAGGGGAGCTTGTCCCGGGGTTTCCACTCGGTGCACAGCCACTGTGGTGTACCCAGGGACATTGGAGGACATCTCCTGGCGGTCCTCTAGTAAATGCCGGATCTGCTGTCTCTGTCCAGCTGCTAACCTCTCATCCAGGATTATGTTGGCTACTCCTTGAGGGGTCTCATCCGGCCCGGGGAGCTCTGGCATGGGAAGGCTCTCCGAGTCTTCCATAGCCGGGGCAAAGATAGTGGCTACATCTTGGGGTCTTTCTACATACTCCTTGAGCATGTTCACATGAAATGTCCGTTGGACCCGATCTTCTGAGCATTTTGCTACAAGGTAGGTGGTGTTATTCAAATGTTCCACCACCCGGTAGGGCCCTTGCCAGGAAGCCTGTAACTTGTTCGTTTTGACAGGTTTCAAGGCAAGAACCCTCTGCCCTACTGTGAGAATTCGGCTACGAGCATTACGGTCGTACCACCGTTTCTGTCTCCTTTGGGCGCCCTGCAGGTTCTCCCGCACCATGGCAGTGAGGTCCTTCAGCCGATCCCTTAACTTCAGGACGTACTCCACAACGGAGGGTCCTTCCTCCCCTGCTGATCCCTCCCAGTGGGCTCGCAACAAGTCTAGGGGCCCCCTTATTTTCCGGCCATACAGCAGTTCTAAAGGGTGAAAACCCAATGGATTCCTGGGGCATCTCACTGTAGGCAAATAGGAGTTGCGGCAGGAATTTTTCCCAGTCTTTGTGAGTAGCCGAGAACGTCCGAAGTAATTGTTTCATTGTCCCGTTAAACCGTTCACAAAGCCCATTGGTCTGGGGGTGATAGGGGGCACTGTACAGGGGTTTTATCCCACACAATTCCCATAACTGTTGGGTGACCTCCGCTGTAAACTGGGTCCCCTGATCAGAGACCAATTCTCGGGGGAAGCCTACCCTGGTGAATACCCGGAGCAACGCACTGGCCACCATCTCCGCCTGGATATTTGCCAGAGGTATGGCCTCTGGATACCTAGTGGCATAGTCTACTACCATGAGTATGTATTTTTCTTTCATGTAATTAGCAAGAGTCCATGAGCTAGTGACGTATGGGATATACATTCCTACCAGGAGGGGCAAAGTTTCCCAAACCTCAAAATGCCTACAAATACACCCCCTCACCACACCCACAAATCAGTTTTACAAACTTTGCCTCCCTTGGAGGTGGTGAAGTAAGTTTGTGCTAGATTCTACGTTGATATGCGCTTCGCAGCAGGCTGGAGCCCGGTTTTCCTCTTAGTGTGCAGTGAATGTCAGAGGGATGTGAAGAGAGTATTGCCTATTTGAATTCAATGATCTCCTTCTACGGGGTCTATTTCATAGGTTCTCTGTTATCGGTCGTAGAGATTCATCTCTTACCTCCCTTTTCAGATCGACGATATACTCTTATATACCATTACCTCTACTGATTCTCGTTTCAGTACTGGTTTGGCTTTCTACTATATGTAGATGAGTGTCCTGGGGTAAGTTAAGGCCCCCTGCAAGAAGATTTTTTCTTTCTCGCGTTCCTTTAAATCCAGTGAAGGCTCAAGCGTTTCTGAAATGTGTTTCAGATCTAGAGTTGGCTGGAGTAATTATGCCAGTTCCAGTTTTGGAACAGGGTCTGGGGTTTTACTCAAATCTATTCATTGTACCAAAGAAGGAGAATTCCTTCAGACCAGTTCTGGATCTAAAAATATTGAATCGTTATGTAAGAATACCAACATTCAAAATGGTAACTATAAGGACTATTCTGCCTTTTGTTCAGCAAGGGCATTATATGTCCACAATAGATTTACAAGATGCATATTCCGATTCATCCAGATCACTATCAGTTTCTGAGATTCTCTTTTCTAGACAAGCATTACCAGTTTGTGGCTCTGCCGTTTGGCCTAGAAACAGCTCCAAGGATTTTTACAAAGGTTCTCGGTGCCCTACTATCTGTAATCAGAGAACAGGGTATTGTGGTATTTCCTTATTTGGACGATATCTTGGTACTTGCTCAGTCTTCACATTTAGCAAAATCTCATACGAATCGACTTGTGTCGTTTCTTCAAGAACATGGTTGCAGGATCAATTTACCAAAGAGTTCGTTGATTCCTCAGACAAGGGTAACCTTTTTAGGTTTCCAGATAGATTCAGTGTCCATGACTCTGTCGTTGACAGACAAGAGACGTCTGAAATTGGTTTCAGCTTGTCGAAACCTTCAGTCTCAATCATTCCCTTCGGTAGCCTTATGCATGGAAATTCTAGGTCTTATGACTGCTGCATCGGACGCGATCCCCTTTGCTCGTTTTCACATGCGACCTCTTCAGCTCTGTATGCTGAACCAGTGGTGCAGGGATTATACAAAGATATCTAAATTAATATCTTTAAAACCGAACGTACGACACTCTCTGACGTGGTGGACAGACCACCATCGTTTAGTTCAGGGGGCTTCTTTTGTTCTTCCGACCTGGACTGTGATCTCAACAGATGCAAGTCTGACAGGTTGGGGAGCTGTATGGGGGTCTCTGACAGCACAGGGGGTTTGGGAATCTCAGGAGGCGAGATTACCAATCAACATTTTGGAACTCCGTGCGATTTTCAGGGCTCTTCAGTCGTGGCCTCTTCTAAAGAGAGAGTCGTTCATTTGTTTTCAGACGGACAATGTCACAACCGTGGAATATGTCAATCATCAAGGGGGGACTCACAGTCCTCTGGCTATGAAAGAAGTATCTCGGATACTTGCTTGGGCGGAATCCAGCTCCTGTCTAATTTCTGCGGTTCACATCCCAGGTGTAGACAATTGGGAAGCGGATTATCTCAGTCGCCAGACGTTGCATCCGGGCGAATGGTCTCTTCACCCAGAGGTGTTTCTTCAGATTGTTCAAATCTGGGGTCTTCCAGAAATAGATCTGATGGCTTCTCATCTAAACAAGAAACTTCCCAGGTATCTGTCCAGATCCAGGGATCCTCAGGCGGAGGCAGTGGATGCGTTGTCACTTCCTTGGAAGTATCATCCTGCCTATATTTTTCCGCCTCTAGTTCTTCTTCCAAGAGTGATTTCCAAGATTCTAAAGGAGCGTTTGTTTGTTCTGCTGGTGGCTCCAGCATGGCCTCACAGGTTTTGGTATGCGGATCTTGTTCGGATGGCTTCCTGTCAACCGTGGACTCTTCCGTTAAGACCAGACCTTCTATCGCAAGGTCCTTTTTTCCATCAGGATCTCAAATCCTTAAATTTGAAGGTATGGAGATTGAACGCTTGATTCTCAGTCATAGAGGTTTCTCTGACTCTGTAATTAATACTATGTTACAGGCTCGTAAAGCTGTATCTAGGAAGATATATTATCGAGTCTGGAAGATTTACATTTCTTGGTGCTCTTCTCATAATTTTTCCTGGCATTCTTTTAGAATTCCTAGAATATTACAATTTCTTCAGGATGGTCTGGATAAAGGTTTGTCTGCAAGCTCTTTGAAAGGACAAATTTCTGCTCTTTCTGTGTTGTTTCACAGAAAGATTGCTAAACTTCCTGATATTCATTGTTTTGTTCTGGCTTTGGTTCGTATCAAACCTGTTATTAAGTCTATCTCTCCTCCTTGGAGTTTGAATTTGGTTCTGAGGGCTTTACAAGCTCCTCCGTTTGAACCTATGCATTCTCTGGACATTAAATTACTTTCTTGGAAAGTCTTGTTCCTTTTGGCCATCTCTTCTGCTAGAAGAGTTTCAGAGTTATCTGCTCTTTCTTGTGAATCTCCTTTTCTGATTTTTCATCAGGATAAGGCGGTGTTGCGAACTTCATTTACATTTTTACCTAAAGTTGTGAACTCTAACAACATTAGTAGAGAAATTGTGGTTCCTTCATTGTGTCCTAATCCTAAGAATTCTAAGGAAAGATCGTTGCATTCTTTGGATGTAGTTAGAGCTTTGAAATATTATGTTGAAGCTACTAAGGATTTCCGAAAGACTTCTAGTCTATTTGTTATCTTTTCCGGTTCTAGGAAAGGTCAGAAGGCTTCTGCCATTTCTTTGGCATCTTGGTTAAAATCTTTGATTCATCATGCTTATGTCGAGTCGGGTAAAACTCCGCCTCAAAGGATTACAGCTCATTCTACTAGGTCAGTTTCTACTTCCTGGGCGTTTAGGAATGAAGCTTCGGTTGATCAGATTTGCAAAGCAGCCACTTGGTCTTCTTTGCATACTTTTACTAAATTCTACCATTTTGATGTGTTTTCTTCTTCTGAAGCAGTTTTTGGTAGAAAAGTACTTCAGGCAGCTGTTTCAGTTTGATTCTTCTGCTTATAATTTCAGTTTTTTTCATTATAAAGATTAAAACTTTATTTTGGGGTGTGGATTATTTTTTCAGCGGAATTGGCTGTCTTTATTTTATCCCTCCCTCTCTAGTGACTCTTGCGTGGAAGCTCCACATCTTGGGTATTTATTATCCCATACGTCACTAGCTCATGGACTCTTGCTAATTACATGAAAGAAAACATAATTTATGTAAGAACTTACCTGATAAATTCATTTCTTTCATATTAGCAAGAGTCCATTAGGCCCACCCTTTTTGTGGTGGTTATGATTTTTTTGTATAAAGCACAATTATTCCAATTCCTTATTTTTTATGCTTTCGCACTTTTTTTCTTATCACCCCACTTCTTGGCTATTCGTTAAACTGATTTGTGGGTGTGGTGAGGGGTGTATTTGTAGGCATTTTGAGGTTTGGGAAACTTTGCCCCTCCTGGTAGGAATGTATATCCCATACGTCACTAGCTCATGGACTCTTGCTAATATGAAAGAAAACATAATTTATACTTACCTGATAAATTTATTTCTCTTGTAGTGTATCCAGTCCACGGATCATCCATTACTTATGGAATATATTCTCCTTCCCAACAGGAAGCTGCAAGAGTCCACCCACAGCAAAGCTGCTATATAGCTCCTCCCCTAACTGCCATATTCAGTCATTCGACCGAAAACATGCAGAGAAAGGAAAAACCATAGGGTGCAGTGGTGACTGTAGTTCAAATGAAAAAATTACCTGCCTTAAAGTGACAGGGCGGGCCGTGGACTGGATACACTACAAGAGAAATAAATTTATCAGGTAAGCATAAATTATGTTTTCTCTTGTTAAGTGTATCCAGTCCACGGATCATCCATTACTTATGGAATACCAATACCAAAGCTAAAGTACACGGATGATGGGAGGGACAAGGCAGGTACTTAAACGGAAGTTACCACTGCCTGTAAAAAACCCTTTCTCCCAAAAATAGCCTCCGAAGAAGCAAGGTATCAAATTTGTTAAATTTGAAAAGTATGAAGCGCAGACCAAGACTCCGTCTTGTAAATCTGTTCAACAGAAGCCACATTTAAAAAAGGCCCAAGTGAAAACCACAGCTCTAGTAGAATGAGCTGTAATCCCTTCAGGAGGCTGCTGTCCAGCAGTCTCATAAGCTAAATGAATTATGCTTTTTAACCAAAAAGACAGAGAGGCTGCTGAAGTCTTTTGACCTCTCCTCTGTCCAGAATAGACAACAAACAAGGTGAACGTTTGATGAAAACTGTAGTAGCTTGTAAGTAAAACTTTAAAGCACAAACCACGTCCAATATTGTGTAATAGACGTTCCTTCTTTGAGGAAGGATTAGGATACAAGCATGGAACAACTATCTCTTGAGTGATGTACTTGTTAGATACCACCTTAGGAAAAAACCCAGGTTGGTACGCAGGACTACCTTATCCGTACGAAGGACCAGATAAGGAGAATCACATTGTAACACAGATAACTTGGAGACTCTACGAGTCGAGGAATTAGCTACCCAAAAGGAACTTTCCAAGATAAAGATTGATATCTATGGAACAAAAAAGGTTCAAACGGAACTTCTTGAAGAACCTTAAGAATCAGGTTTAAGCTCCATGGCGGAGCAACAGTTTTAAACACAGGCTTGGATCTAACCAAAGCCTGACCAAATGCCTGAACGTCTAGAATACCTTCCAGACGCTTGTGCAAAAAAATAGACAGAGTAAAAATCTGTCCCCTTTTAAGGAATTAGCTGACAACCCTTTTCTCAAAAACATCTTGGAGAAAAGATAATATCCTGGGAATCCAGACTTTACTCCATGAGTAACCCTTGGATTCATAACAATCAGATATTTACACCATATCTATGTTCAATTTTCCTAGAGACAGGCTTTCATGTCTGTATTAAGGTATCAATGACTGACTCGGAGAAGCCATGCTTTGATAACATCAAGCATTCAGTCTCCAGGCAGTCCATCTCAGATTGATTCTATTTAGATGGTTGAAAGGACCCTGAGGTAGAGGGACCTGTCTCAGAAGCAGAGACCGTGATGGAAAGGATGACATGTCCACCAGATCTGCATACCAGGTCCTGCGTGGCTACGCAGGCGCTGTCAAAAACACCAAAGCCCTCTCCTGCTTGGTCTTGACCTCCGGAGGAAATCCCACTCCCCCGGAAGAAAAGTCTGACGACTTAGAAAATCCACCTCCCAGTTCTCAACACCTGGGATATGGATAGCTGATAGACAAGAGTGAGTCTCTGTCCAGTGAATTATTGTAAGACTTCTAACATCGCTAGGGAACTTCTGTTCCCCCTTGATGGCTGATGTAAGCCACAGTCGTGTATATTGTCCGACTGAGTATGATGTACCTCAGAGTTGCTAACTGAGGCCAAGTCTGAAGAGCATGGAATATCACTCCCAGTTCCAGAATATTTATTAGAAGGAGGGTCTCCTCCTAAGTCCACTATCCCTGAGCCTTCAGGGAGTTCCAGACTGCATCCCAACCTAAAAGGCTGGCATCTATTGTAACAATTGTCCCATCTGACCTGCGGAAGGTCATACCCTTGGACAGATGGACCCGACATAGTCACCAGAGAAGAGAATCTCTGGTCTCTTGGTCCAGGTTTAACAGGGGGACAAATCTGTGTAATCCCCGTTCCTCTGACTGAGCATGCATAGTTGCAGCGGTCTGAAATGTAGACGTGCAAACGGTACTATGTCCCTTGCCGCTACCATTAAGCCGATTTCATTCATGTACTGAGCCACCGAAGGGCGCGGATGGGATGAAAAAACACGGCAGAAATTTAGAAACTTTGACAACCTGGACTCCGTCAGGTAAATTTTCATTTCTACAGAATCTATCAGAGTCCCTAGGAGGGAAACCCTTGAGATTGGGGATAGAGAACTCTTTCCTTGTTCACTTTCCACCCATGTGATCTCAGAAATGCCAGTACTACGTCCGTATGAGACTGGGCAATTTGGATGTTTGACGCCTGTATCAGGATGTCGTCTAAATAAGGGGCCACTTCTATGCCCCGCGGTCTAAGGACCGCCAAAGCGACCCCAGAACCTCCATAAAGATTCTTGGGGCTGTAGATATCCCAAAGGAAAGAGCTACAAACTGGTAATGCCTGTCTAGAAAGGCAAACCTGAAAAACGATGGTGATCTTTATGCATCACAATGTGAGGATAAGCATCCTTCAAATCCATTGTAGTCTTCTATTGACTCTCCTGGATCATAGTTAAGATGGTACGAATAGTTTCCATCTTTAAATGACGGAATTCTGAGGAATTTGTTTAAGATCTTTAGATCCAAAATAGGTCTGAAGGTTCCCTCTCCTTGGGAACCACAAACAGATTTGAGTAAAAACTCTGTCCCTGTTCCTCTCTTGGAACTGGATGGATCTCGTACACAATGAAAGAATGCCTCCTTCTTTATCTGGTTTGCAGATAATTGTGAAAGGCGAAATCTCCCCTTTTTTTGGGGGGGAATCTTTGAAATCCAGAAGATATCTCTGGGATATAAATTCCAATGCCTAGGGATCCTGGGCATCTCTTGCCCACGCCTGGGCGAAGAATGAAAGTCTGCCCCCTATAAGATCCGTTACCGGATAGGGGTCCGTTCCTTCATGCTGCCTTAGAGGCAGCAGCAGGCTCCTTGGCCTGCTTATCTTTGTTCCAGGTCCGATTGTCTCCAGACCGCCTTGGACTGAGCAAAAATTCCCTCTTGTTTTGCCTTAGAGGAAGAGGATGCCACACCTGCCCTGAAGTTTTTAAAAGGTACGAAAATTAGACTTTTTTTTTTTTTTTTTTTTTGGCCCTTGATTTGGACCTATCCTGAGGAAGGGCATGACCTTTTCCTCCAGTGATATAAGCAATAATCTCCTTCAAACCAGGCCCGAATAGGGTCTGCCCCTTGAAGGGAAGTTAAGTAGCTTATTTATTAAAGTCACCGACAGCTGACCATGATATAAGCCATAGCGCTCTGCGCGCCAGTATAGTAAAAAACAGAATTCTTAGCCGTTAGTCTAGTCAAATGAACAAGGCATCAGAAAACAAAGGAATTGGCTAGCATAAGCTTGTCAAATATATTCATCCAATGGAGTCGCTTAATGCTAAAGCCTCATCAAGAGACTCAACCCAGAACGCCGCAGCAGCAGTGACAGAAGCAATGTATGCAAGGGGCTGCAGGATAAAACCCTGTTGAATAAACATTTTTTATCCATTGGATCTAAAAAGCACAACTGTCCTCGTCAGAGGTAGTGGTACGCTTAGCTAGAGTAGAAACTCTTCTCTCCACCTTAGGAACTGTCTGCCAGAAGTCCCGTGTGGTGGTAACTATTAGAAAACATTCTTCTAAAAAATAGGAGGGGAAGAGAACGGCACACCTGGTCTATCCCATTCCTTATTAAAACATTTTTAGTAAACCTCTTTAGGTATTGGAAAAACATCAGTACACACCGGCACTGCATATTATTTATCCAGTCTACACAATTTCTCTGGCCCTGCGATTGTACACATTCATTCAGAGCAGCCAAAGCCTCCCTGAGCAACAAGTGGAGGTTCTCAAGCATAAATTTTAAATGTAGAAATATCAGAATCAGGTTAAATCATCTTCCCTGAGTCAAAAAAAAAAAAAAAAAAAAAAATTACCCACAGACTAAGCATATTGTGAGGTAGTATCATACATGGTTCTTAAAGCGTCTGTATGCTCTGTATCTACCCCCAGAGCTAACTGCTTTCCTTTAATTTCAGGTAGTCTGACTAATACTGCTGCCAGAATATTATTCACCACCTTTGCCATGTCTTGTAAAATAAACGCTATGGGCGCCCTTGATGTACTTGGCGCCATTTGAGCGTGAGTCCCTGAAGCGGGAGTCGAAGGGTCTGACACGTGGGGAGAGTTAGTCGGCATAACTTTCCCCTCGACAGAATCCCCTGGTAAAAGAAACGCTATGGGTGCCCTTGATGTACTTGGCGCCATTTGAGCGTGAGTCCCTAAAGCGGGAGTCAAAAGGACTGACACGTGGGGAGAGTTAGTCGGCATAACTACCCCCACGACAGAATCCTCTGGTGATAATGTTTTTAAAGACAAAAAATGATCTTTATTGTTTAACATGAAATCAGTACATCTGGTACACATTCTAAGATGGGGTTCCACCATGGCTTTAAAACATAATGAACACAGAGCTTCCTCTATGTCAGACATGTTAGAACAGACTAATAATGAGACTAGTAAGCTTGGAAAACACTTTAAATCAAGTTAACAAGCAAATATATAAAACGTTACTGTGCCTTTAAGAGAAACAAATTTTGTCAAAATTTGAAAAACAGTGAAAAAAAGGCAGTAAAACAAACTAAATTTTTACAGTACATGTAATAAGGTAACAGAGCATTGCACCCACTTGCAAATGGATGATTAACCCCTTAATGCAAAAAACAGATAAAAAAAAAAAAAAAAACGACATAGACGTTTTTTAAAAACAGACACAACAAACTGCCACAGCCAACAGTGGGAAGCTTCAGTTAACTGTTTCTATGCAAAATTTAAGTCAGCCATGTGGAAAAAACTTAGGCCCCAATAAGTTTTATCACCAAACATATGTTAACAAACGATTAAACATGCCAGCAAACGTTTTAAAACACATTTTTACAAGAGTATGTATCTCTATTAATAAGCCTGATACCAGTCGCTATCGCTGCATTTAAGGCTTTACTTACATTACTTCGGTATCAGCAGTATTTTCTTAGTCAATTCCATTCCTAGAAAAATATTTTACTGCACATACCTTATCTGCAGGAAAACCTGCACGCCATTCCCCCTCTGAAGTACCTCACTCCTCAGAATGTGTGAGAACAGCAAATGGATCTTAGTTACGTCTGCTAAGATCATAGAAAAACGCAGGCAGATTCTTCTTCCAAATACTGCCTGAGATAAACAGCACACTCCGGTGCCATTTAAAAATAACAAACTTTTGATTGAAGAATAAACTAAGTAGAAAGCACCACAGACTCTCACGACCTCCTATCTATGTTGAGGCTTGCAAGAGAATGACTGAATATGGCAGTTAGGGGAGGAGCTATATAGCAGCTTTGCTGTGGGTGGACTCTTGCAGCTTCCTGTTGGGAAGGAGAATATATTCCATAAGTAATGGATGATCCGTGGACTGGATACACTTAACAAGAGAAATTAATTTATCAGGTAAGTTCTTACATAAATTATGTTTTTCCCGGAGGGACTAGGTCTATGTAGGGGCCCTACTATATCCACAGCGATTCTGCTAAAGGGTTCATCAATAACGGGGAGAGGGTTAAGGGGGGCTTTCGTATGGTCCCCGGTCTTCCCTACCTTCTGACACACTATGCAGGTCCTACAATATTCCTTAATTTCTCGCGTGATTCTGGGCCACAAAAAGATCTGAGTAAGGCGATGGTGTGTTCGGGAGTTGCCTGAATGCCCGGCCAAGGGGATATCGTGCCCTATTCGCAGCAGGTTGGACCGATATTTTTTCGGTACCATCAGCTGACTTTGTGCACTGGCCCTTTCTTCCTCCAGGAGACCCGATACAACAGGCCGTTTTCCCATTGGAACCGTTCTTCCCCAGGGCCCTGGGGATCAGTCCCTACTCGGTCTCGGAAGGGGTTAAGGATCGGGTCGCTCAGAGTCTCTTGGGCAAATTCAGAAAAGGAGGCCCAGGATAGTTGGTCGGGAAGGAGGGCAGGGAGCGGGGTTGGGGCGTGAGGGTAGGCCGTCGGGGAAGGAGAGGAGTCGGGGGTCTTACCTGGGTCCCCAGCTGTGTGTTGGCTTGCCGCTAAGCTTGCCTGCGGGTGGTTACTGGGAAGGTGTCCAGGGGAGTATCCCCCAAAAAGGTGGAAACAAGTAGGCCGAGGTCGTTTCCTAGTACAACATTTGCGGGAAGGTCTGGCATAATGGCCACGTCCACAGTGCAGGCTACGGCGCCCCAAGCCAGATGGACACAGGCCATAGGGACTCGTATCGTGGCACCTCCGGCCACTCGAACAGCAAGAGTTCTCCCAGTAGTGGTAGAAGCGGAGGCCAGATGAGGCTGGAGCAGGGTAATGGTGGATCCAGTGTCCCGTAATCCCTGAGCCGCCTTTCCATTGACCTAAACGGTCTGGCATTGGTGCTGACGGTTGTCTGTGGATCCAAAATAAGTATTTTTCCAGCCACCAGTTAAACTTTAAAAAGACCTTTTATTCATTTCTTACAGGGTCCATCATATCAACAACGTTTCAAACCTATGCCAGGTTCTTAATCATGTCTGCTGAATAGTATGCAGGTGTGTCTTTTATACCTGTCCAACTTTTATCAGATTGCACAACAGTGTCATCTAGTGGTCAAAATTTAAAATTACATGTGATAAACTATTTAAAGGGATTTGTTGTAAATTCCTATATTTTAAGTTGGTTTCTTCATTACTTATGTATGTTTATCACATGGAAATTTAAAACCAAATTTATATACATACAGTTAAAACCTATACACATTATAGTATCAGAATCAAATATGCTGCTACAGGTACATGCTATCATATATAATCAAAAAAATAATGACCATTCAAAATCTTTGTTTAAGCCTTCAGGTATCATTGTGTTTAATCTGTTTATCCAAAACATCTCCCTTCTTTTAAGCATCTGGTCCCTGTCACCTCCTCTCCTGGGTCTGTCAACTTGTTCAATGACTTGAAACCTAAGTTGACTGATGTTATGACCCATGGAGAGGAAGTGACAGGAAACAGGAGCCTCCATATTTTTGTTTCTAATGTTAGATTTGTGTTCAGTGATTCTTGTTCTTACTTCCCTACTTGTTTCTCCTATATAAATCCTGGCACACGGACATTTGATGAGATATATAGCATATGTGCTTCTACATGTTAGATGTTTCTTTTACAATATGGTGCAGCATGGTGGAGATTTGTGGATGACATATTTGGCATATGGTGGGGAGACACTGGTAGCCTACTGCAATTTGTTCAACACCTTAATACATCTGTAGCTGGTCTCAAATTTACACTTAATATGGAGGAAACAGGAGTAGCATTTTTAGACACCTTTGTATACAAAGAACAAGGTTTCTTGAAAACCGACTTGTATGTGAAACCCACAGATAAAAATAAAGTATTACAATATGACAGTTTCCATTAAAAAAAAACAATAGAAGCTGGGGGCGGAGCCGACCGCTGAAGTGACATGACATGAACATTCAGAGCTCCTGCTGTTTTTGACTATTAAAAAGGCATAACAGAGCTTTTAAGACTACCTAACTATTTTATTTAGGTATAAGTTTTCAAGGATTATACTGTGCTTTAGTGAAATGACTTTTAATCTAGTTTGAGAGAGGTATTTACTTCTAGGGCCTTGATAATGTCATGAGGCAGCTAACTCCGGACGCCATTACTACGGGTGCAGCAGATAACGATTCAGAAGTCTGAGCCTTTGTGAGACTGGCACTCGACCCTGGTGCATAACATTGTGAACGATTGCAAGGGGAACACTCCCTGAATACCGACAGTATGGCACATGTGTCGTATAAGACCCTTCAGGCACTTTTGTCTGCACAACTCGCCCGGGTTGAGGAAGTGGTGAACGCAGTAATAGGCTCCCACATGCGTGGGATACCGGTGTACAAAACAACTGCGCTACAAGGATTCAGGAGACAGAGGCTCCCCATCCAGAGGTCCAGCAAGGGGGTTGTATCTGACCCCAAAAATCGGGAGATCATTAAGAAGAAAGCACCTTCATTTACTTTGGCCCGCAGTGGGTTGTCTGTAAAGGTACAGGCAGGCCGAGACAACAAAGCGGCATATCAAGACCACGCAGCAGTACAACTGATCACCCAGGCGCCTGTGAACAAGCCTGAGGCAGCAGACTGTGTCATGGGCTATACACGGAAGCCGGAGGCTACTCGACAGTCGTCTTTGGAACTGAGAGTGCACACAAAGAGGGAAGCAACCGGCATGAGACAAGAACTGTTACCTCTGGAACTGGTAAGGCTGCGCCCCGTAGTTTTTTCTGCCTGGTGCCCTAATAATAGGACTGGAGTAGGGTGAAAGTACTAACCCTTCGTAAACTCAGGCTGTCTCCAGAACGGACTCATGGCTTCTCACTGGACATAACTGTAGGCTTAAGCCTTGAACTTTTGATTACGATTGCACCCTTCATAACAAAGTACTAGTCCGTTGTAAAAATTGAATACCTCCCAAATGGACTTATTGTTTCTTACTGGATATAGCTGCAGGTTTGGCCTTAAACTTGTGGGTATGATTGCATTTTTTAGAACTCTTGGGACAGGTGTATATGACGATCGCAGGTCTGAACTTTCACTTTTCAAGTACAAGGACTTATTTGTCTTAGCCATAGTCCATTCACTGATAGTTTGAGATCTTTACTACATGCTGTATTACCTGATAATGAGCTTGTGCTGTCTTGCAGACCTTACTAGCATACTGTAATTGTAAATATACTTATACTTATATGGTTTATGGATGTTGGGGAATACAGATAGTCTTTAGATAGGTGTTACCTATTTAACTATTGTAAGCACAAAAGTTATACATTAATGTTCATAATTATTTGTCCTGTTGCTGGCTCACTGTATCATAAGCTGCTTTAGGAATTTCCTTTTAGCTTTCAAGATTCCATAGTTTACTGTGGAAATGATGCCAAGTTGCTGGTATATAGTGAGTTAGCATAAGAATTATTGAACCTGGCCAGAAATGGCTATCTGGAATCTCCTATTTTTGTTTTCTATTTATACAAATCCACTGTTATGTTAGTTTTTGCCTTTATGAATGCTGAGTCACCTAGTCTCTTATGTCATAAAATTGGTGGGGCTGTTGATTCTACCTAAACTTCCTGTTGGGATATTTATTACACATCTCTTTCCTTAGGTGTTAGGAGACTAGATTAGGGGATGTGCATATTCTTTCCCATCCTTTCACATTGTCTGCTAATGAAATGTCATTGTTAGTACCAAGGGTCCTAAATTATGAGAACTAAACCTTCCATTATATTATCTGGGCCACTCAGCTGTCTTACTGCATGGAACTCCATTGAGACTAATACAAAGTCGCTAGAAGGGGGGTTTGATATTTATGTAGTGGGATCTTAATATTAATTTAGCTCGTTGTTTTGCTGCTTTTACGCTGGTTACTGATGGCTCATGTGATGCTGGTTGCAGACGCCATGTCTTTTCACCTCTCCTGTGGGTTAGTGGGGAGCCCCAGGATGTCTTTATGTGGGTCCGGGTCGGGGAGGCTGCAACAGTTATCTTGTTACCGTATTGGGCGTGGGTTAGTACTGATAAACCCTTGTTATGTATCCGTCCGGTCTGGGGGTTTGAGGGGGGCCCCTAGCAGGGACAATCATATGTTATTATTACACTTTGATGTATCATTATCATGTCACTATGATCCAAGACAATTTTCACATAGCTTGTGTTTCTCCTTCTGGACCAGTGGCCAGGGTCCTGAGGGAGTTCACACTAAGGTAGTCTAACCCATATATCTGTTCACATACGCACAATTAGATTAGGTCTTCATTACACAGTGTGAGGTAGCGATCCTGAAGAATTTGATTCCCATTAACATGGGAACCATGGAGGAGGCCCAAGTTTTAGCAACCCATAATAGTCTAAGGCTCAGTTTATTATAAAAGAGGTTATAGGCTCAACCACTACCCTTGCAACGTGCCAAACTCAGTCATTTTCATTTTTATGTTATTTGAATCAGATATCCCGTACCAGCCCACCTCCCCGCCCCTCCCCTTTATTTGTAGAACCCATTCCAGGGTTCAAAATAGGCGAACTATTTTCGCCACAAATTTTCCCATCCCAAAGCAGTATTAGTTTCCCCAATGACTAGTCTTAACTTGTTCATTAACCAAGCAGGGAAATATGACTACATATTTTGTATATCTACACACTCCAGGGAAATTATCTGCTCTTGTTTGGACCCTTGGGGACTCATCTATTGATTTATCTCATTTAATGTTTTTGTTTCATGCTTCATGGGTCCTACAGGCTTTATACATAGTGCCTTTTTCAGTTTGTGTATTATTTCGGACCTGCGTGTCCGAATTCCTTGTTTGTATCTTTTGGAACAGGGGGCCTGCGTGCCCCCAATTGTCACTTTTGTTTTTTCAAATCAAATAAAAAATGTTAAAAAAAAAAAAAAAAAAAACAATAGAAGCAATACCTCAAGGTCAATTTAAAAGAGTAAAAAGAATAGTGACTGATGAAAGGAGATGTGACATAAGACTAAATGAAATGGCAGATAAATTCAAAAGAAAAGGGTATCCAGAAGAACTAATTACAAAACAGTTAGAATACTTCAAAAATAAGGAAACTAATAGCACTAAAAATAAAACAAAAGGAAACAGAATGATATTTGTCACTCAGTACAACTCCCTAGGAACAAAAATATCACATATCATAAATAGACACTGGCATATACTGAGAGACTGTAATCCCCAAGTGGAGGACTTTAAAAATATTCCTATGGTAGCTTATAAAAAGACTAAAAATTTGAGAGATGAATTAGTAAGGGCAGATATAGGCAGCAATAGGAAGACTTTACAAACAACAATGGGATCTGATAATAGAGGGTGTTATCCCTGCCTTCATTGCAGTCACTGTAGTTCAATAATAAAAGGGAAAGATTTTTTTCATCCCATTAAGGGAACCAAATACCCCATAAAGAAACATCTAACATGTAGAAGCACATATGCTATATATCTCATCAAATGTCCGTGTGCCAGGATTTATATAGGAGGAACAAGTAGGGAAGTAAGAACAAGAATCACTGAACACAAATCTAACATTAGAAACAAAAATATGGAGGCTCCTGTTTCCTGTCACTTCCTCTCCATGGGTCATAACATCAGTCAACTTAGGTTTCAAGTCATTGAACAAGTTGACAGACCCAGGAGAGGAGGTGACAGGGACCAGATGCTTAAAAGAAGGGAGATGTTTTGGATAAACAGATTAAACACAATGATACCTGAAGGCTTAAACAAAGATTTTGAATGGTCATTATTTTTTTGATTATATATGATAGCATGTACCTGTAGCAGCATATTTGATTCTGATACTATAATGTGTATAGGTTTTAACTGTATGTATATAAATTTGGTTTTAAATTTCCATGTGATAAACATACATAAGTAATGAAGAAACCAACTTAAAATATAGGAATTTACAACAAATCCCTTTAAATAGTTTATCACATGTAATTTTAAATTTTGACCACTAGATGACACTGTTGTGCAATCTGATAAAAGTTGGACAGGTATAAAAGACACACCTGCATACTATTCAGCAGACATGATTAAGAACCTGGCATAGGTTTGAAACGTTGTTGATATGATGGACCCTGTAAGAAATGAATAAAGGTCTTTTTAAAGATTAACTGGTGGCTGGAAAAATACTTATTTTGGATACACATTGGGGTCTGGCTAACCCTTTTCCTGTGCCCCAGAAGGAAAATAGGTGCTGTCTTTCACTATCATATTTACAATACTTTGGTTGTCTGTGGATGCCAGGTAGGCTTCTTGTAGGGTGCCAACCTCCTCTTCAGCCCATTCAGGATAGTCAGCCGGTGCATAAGCATAGTGGGCAGCGGCTCGGTAGGTTGGGGCGGGAGCTCTCACCCAAGCTGTGGGCTGGAGGTGTCTTGGCTGAGTGGCTGGCTGTTGTCGGACCCGACTCGGGCATTCCCGCCTGAGGTGGCCGGGGTGTCCACAGGAAAAACATCCCCATGAGTCCCTGACTCCAGCTGGAGGGACAAAGGCCGGACGGCCCGGAGGCTTATTGGTAGCCGCTGGGGGTCGGACTACCACCGAAGCTGTGCGGGGAGTCGATTGTGGGGCAGAGCGAACTTGGCAGCGGGCATCTGTGTACTGATCTGCCAGGACAGCCGCCTGGTCTGCTGTGGTGGGCCGCCGGTCCTGGACCCATTCTTTAATCTCGACTGGAATATGATTATAAAAATGTTCCAGTAGAAAAAGCTGTGCCACTTCGGCCCCAGTAGTGGCCTTGCAGCCGGCTAGCCAGGACGTCATCAACCGGGTGAATTGGTGGGTCCATTCTGTGAAAGGCTGTTCATCCTGCTTCCTTAGTGCCCGGAACTTCTGCCGGTGGGCCTCCGGTGTGAGCCCATATCGGGCAAGGATACGGTCTTTCACCTTGTTATAATCCTTTTTTCTTTCATGTAATTAACAAGAGTCCATGAGCTAGTGACGTATGGGATATACATTCCTACCAGGAGGGGCAAAGTTTCCCAAACCTTAAAATGCCTATAAATACACCCCTCACCACACCCACAAATCAGTTTTACAAACTTTGCCTCCAAGGGAGGTGGTGAAGTAAGTTTGTGCTAGATTCTACGTTGATATGCGCTCCGCAGCAAGTTGGAGCCCGGTTTTCCTCTCAGCGTGCAGTGAATGTCAGAGGGATGTGAGGAGAGTATTGCCTATTGAATGCAGTGATCTCCTTCTACGGGGTCTATTTCATAAGGTTCTCTGTTATCGGTCGTAGAGATTCATCTCTTACCTCCCTTTTCAGATCGACGATATACTCTTATATTTACCATTTCCTCTACTGATTCTCGTTTCAGTACTGGTTTGGCTTTCTACAAACATGTAGATGAGTGTCCTGGGGTAAGTAAGTCTTATTTTCTGTGACACTCTAAGCTATGGTTGGGCACTTTATTTATAAAGTTCTAAATATATGTATTCAAACATTTATTTGCCTTGACTCAGAATGTTCAACTTTCCTTATTTCCAGACAGTCAGTTTCATATTTGGGATTATGCTTTAAATTATCATTTTTTGACGTTATTTTGCGCCAAAAATGTCGGCGTTCCGGATGTGGCGTCATTTTTGGCGCCAAAAGCATTTAGGCGCCAAATAATGTGGGCGTCTTATTTGGCGCCAAAAAATATGGGCGTCGCTTTTGTCTCCACATTATTTCAGTCTCATTTTTTATTTGCTTCTGGTTGCTAGAAGCTTGATGTTTGGCATTTTTTTCCCATTTCTGAAACTGTCTTATAAGGAATTTGATCTATTTTGCTTTATATGTTGTTTTTTCTCTTACATATTGCAAGATGTCTCACGTTGCATCTGAGCCAGAAGATACTACAGGAAAACCACTGCCTGCTGGATCTACCAAAGCTAAGTGTATCTGCTGTAAACTTTTGGTAGCTATTCCTCCAGCTGTTGTTTGTAATAATTGTCATGACAAACTTGTTAAAGCAGATAATATTTCCTTTAGTGATGTACCATTGCCTGTTGCAGTTCCCTCAACATCTAAGGTGCAGAATGTTCCTGATAACATAAGAGATTTTGTTTCTGAATCCATAAAGAAGGCTTTGTCTGTTATTTCTCCTTCTAGTAAACGTAAAAAGTCTTTTAAATCTTCTCTCTCTACAGATGAATTTTTAAATGAACACCATCATTCTGATTCTTTGGACTCTTCTGGTTCAGAGGATTCTATCTCAGAGATTGATGCTGATAAATCTTCATATTTATTTAAGATGGAATTTATTCGCTCTTTACTTAAAGAAGTACTAATTGCTTTAGAAATAGAGGATTCTAGTCCTCTTGATACTAATTCTATACGTTTGGATAAGGTTTTTAAAGCTCCTGCGGTTATTCCAGAAGTCTTTCCTGTTCCTAATGCTATTTCTGCAGTAATTGCTAAGGAATGGGATAAATTGGGTAATTCATTTACTCCTTCTAAACGTTTTAAGCAATTATATCCTGTTCCGCCTGACAGGTTAGAATTTTGGGACAAAATCCCTAAAGTTGATGGGGCTATTTCTACCCTTGCTAAACGTACTACCATTCCTACGTCAGATGGTACCTCGTTTAAGGATCCTTTAGATAGAAAAATTGAATCTTTTCTAAGAAAAGCTTATCTATGTTCAGGTAATCTTCTTAGACCTGCTATATCATTGGCTGATGTTGCTGCAGCTTCAACTTTTTGGTTGGAAACTCTAGCGCAACAAGTAACAAATCGTGATTCTCATGATATTATTATTCTTCTCCAGCATGCTAATAATTTCATCTGTGATGCCATTTTTGATATTATTAGAGTTGATGTTAGATTTATGTCTCTGGCTATCTTAGCCAGAAGAGCTTTATGGCTAAAGACCTGGAATGCTGATATGGCTTCTAAATCAACTCTACTTTCCATTTCTTTCCAGGGAAACAAATTATTTGGTTCTCAGTTGGATTCTATTATTTCAACTGTTACTGGTGGGAAAGGAACTTTTTTACCACAGGATAAAAAGTCTAAAGGTAAAAACAGGGCTAACAATCGTTTTCGTTCCTTTCGTTTCAACAAAGAACAAAAGCCTGATCCTTCGTCCTCAGGAGCAGTTTCAGTTTGGAAACCATCTCCAGTCTGGAATAAATCCAAGCCTGCTAGAAAGGCAAAGCCTGCTTCTAAGTTCACATGAAGGTACGGCCCTCATTCCAGTTCAGCTGGTAGGGGGCAGGTTACGTTTTTTCAAAGAAATTTGGATCAATTCTGTTCACAATCTTTGGATTCAGAACATTGTTTCAGAAGGGTACAGAATTGGTTTCAAGATGAGACCTCCTGCAAAGAGATTTTTTCTTTCCCATGTCCCAGTAAATCCAGTGAAAGCTCAAGCATTTCTGAATTGTGTTTCAGATCTAGAGTTGGCTGGAGTAATTATGCCAGTTCCAGTTCCGGAACAGGGGATGGGGTTTTATTCAAATCTCTTCATTGTACCAAAGAAGGAGAATTCCTTCAGACCAGTTCTGGATCTAAAATTATTGAATTGTTATGTAAGGATACCAACGTTCAAGATGGTAACTGTAAGGACTATATTGCCTTTTGTTCAGCAAGGGAATTATATGTCCACAATAGATTTACAGGATGCATATCTGCATATTCCGATTCATCCAGATCATTATCAGTTCCTGAGATTCTCTTTTCTAGACAAGCATTACCAATTTGTGGCTCTACCGTTTGGCCTTGCTACAGCTCCAAGAATTTTCACAAAGATTCTCGGTGCCCTTCTGTCTGTAATCAGAGAACAGGGTATTGTGGTATTTCCTTATTTGGACGATATCTTGGTACTTGCTCCGTCTTTACATTTAGCAGAGTCTCATACGAATCGACTTGTGTTGTTTCTTCAAGATCATGGTTGGAGGATCAATTTACCAAAAAGTTCTTTGATTCCTCAAACAAGGGTAACCTTTCTGGGTTTCCAGATAGATTCAGTGTCCATGACTTTGTCTTTAACAGACAAGAGACGTCTAAAATTGATTACAGCCTGTCGAAACCTTCAGTCTCAATCATTCCCTTCGGTAGCCTTATGCATGGAAATTCTAGGTCTTATGACTGCTGCATCGGACGCGATCCCCTTTGCTCGTTTTCACATGCGACCTCTTCAGCTCTGTATGCTGAAACAATGGTGCAGGGATTACACGAAGATATATCAATTAATATCTTTAAAACCGATTGTTCGGCACTCTCTAACGTGGTGGACAGATCACCTTCGTTTAATTCAGGGGGCTTCTTTTGTTCTTCCAACCTGGACTGTAATTTCAACAGATGCAAGTCTCACAGGTTGGGGAGCTGTGTGGGGATCTCTGACGGCACAAGGAGTTTGGGAATCTCAGGAGGTGAGATTACCGATCAATATCTTGGAACTCCGTGCAGTTTTCAGAGCTCTTCAGTTTTGGCCTCTTCTGAAGAGAGAATCGTTCATTTGTTTTCAGACAGACAATGTCACAACTGTGGCATACATCAATCATCAAGGAGGGACTCACAGTCCTCTGGCTATGAAAGAAGTATCTCGAATTTTGGTTTGGGCGGAATCCAGCTCCTGTCTAATCTCTGCGGTTCATATCCCAGGTGTAGACAATTGGGAAGCGGATTATCTCAGTCGCCAAACGTTGCATCCGGGCGAATGGTCTCTTCACTCAGAGGTATTTCTTCAGATTGTTCAAATGTGGGGGCTCCCAGAGATAGATCTGATGGCCTCTCATCTAAACAAAAAACTTCCCAGGTATCTGTCCAGATCCCGGGATCCTCAGGCGGAGGCAGTGGATGCATTATCACTTCCTTGGAAGTATCATCCTGCCTATATCTTTCCGCCTCTAGTTCTTCTTCCAAGAGTAATCTCCAAGATTCTGAGGGAATGCTCGTTTGTTCTGCTAATAGCTCCAGCATGGCCTCACAGGTTTTGGTATGCAGATCTTGTCCGGATGGCATCTTGCCAACCATGGACTCTTCCGTTAAGACCAGACCTTCTGTCACAAGGTCCTTTTTTCCATCCGGATCTGAAATCCTTAAATTTAAAGGTATGGAGATTGAACGCTTGATTCTTGGTCATAGAGGTTTCTCTGACTCCGTGATTAATACTATGTTACAGGCTCGTAAATCTGTATCTCGAGAGATATATTATAGAGTCTGGAAGACTTATATTTCTTGGTGTCTTTCTCGTCATTTTTCTTGGCATTCTTTTAGAATACCGAGAATTTTACAGTTTCTTCAGGATGGTTTAGATAAGGGTTTGTCCGCAAGTTCTTTGAAAGGACAAATCTCCGCTCTTTCCGTTCTTTTTCACAGAAAGATTGCTATTCTTCCTGATATTCATTGTTTTGTACAAGCTTTGGTTCGTATAAAACCTGTCATTAAGTCAATTTCTCCTCCTTGGAGTTTGAATTTGGTTCTGGGAGCTCTTCAAGCTCCTCCGTTTGAACCTATGCATTCATTGGACATTAAATTACTTTCTTGGAAAGTTTTGTTCCTTTTGGCCATCTCTTCTGCTAGAAGAGTTTCTGAATTATCTGCTCTTTCGTGTGAGTCTCCTTTTCTGATTTTTCATCAGGATAAGGCGGTGTTGCGAACTTCTTTTGAATTTTTACCTAAAGTTGTGAATTCCAACAACATTAGTAGAGAAATTGTGGTTCCTTCATTATGTCCTAATCCTAAGAATTCTAAGGAGAAATCATTGCATTCTTTGGATGTTGTTAGAGCTTTGAAATATTATGTTGAAGCTACGAAATCTTTCCGTAAGACTTCTAGTCTATTTGTTATCTTTTCCGGTTCTAGGAAAGGCCAGAAAGCTTCTGCCATTTCTTTGGCATCCTGGTTGAAATCTTTAATTCATCTTGCCTATGTTGAGTCGGGTAAAATTCCGCCTCAGAGAATTACAGCTCATTCTACTAGGTCAGTATCTACTTCCTGGGCGTTTAGGAATGAAGCTTCGGTTGACCAGATCTGCAAAGCAGCAACTTGGTCCTCTTTGCATACTTTTACTAAATTCTACCATTTTGATGTATTTTCTTCTTCTGAAGCAGTTTTTGGTAGAAAAGTTCTTCAGGCAGCGGTTTCAGTTTGAATCTTCTGCTTATGTTTTTTGTTAAACTTTATTTTGGGTGTGGATTATTTTCAGCAGGAATTGGCTGTCTTTATTTTATCCCTCCCTCTCTAGTGACTCTTGTGTGGAAAGATCCACATCTTGGGTAGTCATTATCCCATACGTCACTAGCTCATGGACTCTTGTTAATTACATGAAAGAAAACATAATTTATGTAAGAACTTACCTGATAAATTCATTTCTTTCATATTAACAAGAGTCCATGAGGCCCACCCTTTTTTGTGGTGGTTATGATTTTTTTGTATAAAGCACAATTATTCCAATTCCTTATTTTATATGCTTCGCACTTTTTTCTTATCACCCCACTTCTTGGCTATTCGTTAAACTGATTTGTGGGTGTGGTGAGGGGTGTATTTATAGGCATTTTAAGGTTTGGGAAACTTTGCCCCTCCTGGTAGGAATGTATATCCCATACGTCACTAGCTCATGGACTCTTGTTAATATGAAAGAAATGAATTTATCAGGTAAGTTCTTACATAAATTATGTTTTTCCTCAGAAAGGGTAGCGTGGAAAGCTGCCAAAGCCTGCCCTGACAATTTACCAATCAGGACAAACAGTCTATCGGCATAGGCTACCCCCTGCAGTTCGCATTGGGTCTCAAAGACCTGAAGGTAACAGTCAATATCCTCCTCCTCTTCCTTGTAGGCTCGAAAGGCCCCATGGGGTAGCTTGTGCGGTCGAAGAGCCAGCACTCTATGGGCTGATGAAGCCCCTCATATGGACTGGTGGATTTCTGCTAACTTGAGCTGGGTAACCTCCCAAATGATCTTGGTGATGACCTCCTCTGGTGGCCGGGTGTCATATAACGCCAACCGCCACTGCACTTCACGCTGTACATCAGACATGGATGTCCCCGGAGTAGATACTGTACTTGGGGCTGAACTTGGTGTTGTAACGGATAGCTCATTTTCCCGGTCATCATCCGCCCCGCCGGCTGCCTGGTCCTCTCCCAGCATTTCTCTGGTGGGGGTAGTTCTATTCCTGGTACCCGCAGTCTTTCCTCGAGTCTCCATTCAATATCACTTCTAGCTGGTGGTTTGAATGTCCCAGGAAGTTGGAAGCATCCCACCGCTGCCAGCCAATGTGACGGATACCCCGGCTACCCCGACTGGGTAGCTCCGCCAAAAGGGGTCCTGCTTCCTTCCTGCTGACTGCAGCTATGTAGCTGGCAAGTGACCACAGCCTGTAGCCACCCCTGATGCCTGACAGCACCAGTATTCAGGGTCCCACCCTGTGGCAGACTCCAGCTATCCAGGCTAGGTAGCTCTTCCAGCGTGTCCTTCCTCTGCCTGGAACAGGCTGCTATGTAGCTCAGGAAAGTGATTTTAGCTGGAGCAAACCCAAATAACTAGACAGCGTAGCATTCAGGTTAAACAGGAACTGATTTTGTTGTAAAACATACACTCCTTTTATACACACAGCTCATCTTGATAACACAAAGGATAATCCCACTATTTTCCCGCCATTCCCGCCCCTCCAGACTGACCGGCACCTCCATAGGAGCCACAGTCCCACATAATCTCAATACATAGGGGTGGTGGTTTTGGGGTGATCCCAGTGGAGCGGCGGCACTTCCATTGTGTCATTTTAAAGCTCTCGGTTCCCAGATTTCACAGTCCACAAATCAGCATGATTCGTTACTGGGGACCGGAGTTACAGTCCGTTGAAGTTATTGGGTTAGGGGTGTCCAAAATCCCCGGTTCCCAAAGCAGCTCTCCTCCGGCAATTCCCCCACCCCTTGTACTCCCCATGGGCTACTAATCCCCAAAAGAGCGGAACTCTGGGGCACATGGTTGCTGGAGTGACCTGGGTTAAAGTTAGAGGGTATCCTGCTGCCCCGTGGCCAACCGGGAGTTCCAGGAGCCCGGACAGTCTGAGAGGGGTTAGGCGGGTGTCCGTGCTGGGGCGGCCGACTGGGAGTTCCAGGAGCCCGGCCAGCCTAGGAGGGTTTTCCTGGTCATACCCCAGCTCTTCATAAACAAGCAAACCAAAGCTTCCACTGAGAAACAACAGGGGTGAGGTTGTAGGGGGTATGAATTTAACCCTTGCAGCCCAGTATCCGTCACAAAGGTG
This sequence comes from Bombina bombina, assembly GCF_027579735.1. NCBI lineage: Eukaryota > Metazoa > Chordata > Amphibia > Anura > Bombinatoridae > Bombina > Bombina bombina. The sequence goes on along the minus strand of NC_069508.1, from coordinate 183,393,890 downwards.
AAAGCAAGCACTTTTCATGCCACCAGACCTGACATAACTGCTCTTGAAAGTTGTGAGCACAAGGCAGTCTGAGAATTAGACATCATGCTGCCACTGGGTGCCCGGGCCTGATTCAGAGGCGGCATTAATATTAGTTAATATTTAATAATTTGCTTTTATTTACTGTATTTAAATATTAATATCAAGTAAATACAGTTGGCCCTCGGTTTACCCCGGTTCAATTTGAGCCATTTCAGAATAACAACCTTTTTTTTCAGTCATGTGACTGCTATTGAAAAGCAGTGCACTAATTAAAATAGCCAGTAGGTGGAGCTGTCCGCTTGTGTTGCAGCAAAGTTATGCAAGCTTAGCAGGTCTGAAATTAATCTGTGTACACAGAGCAGACATTAGCTATCGAGCAACTTTCAAAGCAGCAGTATCTAACAGCGACTTCCCTATTATCTTCCTGTCTAGATGCTTGAGGTGAGGTGAGGGTGCCTAACTGCTTAATAAGTCCAGATTGAAATGCATAGAATAGGTGCAGACCCAATATTATCTAACATGCTAACAATGCAGAGAACTGTTTGGAGAAAAATACAAGTAAACAAATGTTTTTGTTCATTAAACTTAGTTTGATGATACAGTCTGTTGTGTGATTATTTTATTAGGTTTATAATGCTGTTTAACATTTAACGTCTTCATTTCAAAGCTTTAAAAATAACGTATTAGGTGTTACTTATGACAATTTTGAGAGGGGCCTGGAATCTCCCCATTGACTTACATTATAAACTGGCTTTCGATTAACAACGGTTTAGATTTACAACCATTCCTCCTGGAACCTAACCCCGGCGTAAACTGAGGGCTACCTGTACAGTGTTTATACTATCGTATGGGTTATAGAACTAATTAGGCCTATTTTTAATAGTAACTTTCAAGCAACCAGAAACTACACTTATCTGTAATCTGCAAATCCCCATGGGTGCCAGTTACCTGGGAGTTTACTGTATATGGTTCCTTGTTTACTGCTTCAGTTAGCATATCATAAGACAACTGTATCTAAGGCCCATTTTGGACAAGTAAGTGAATTGATAGAACAAATTTGTTGCATTATTTATGTGATCTTCATTGAATATGTGGAGATCAGTGTTTAATTTTAGTTTTCATTAAGCGAACTCTTCCATATTTTAGGGTGAAACCAGCCCCCATATGCAGTGGGACAGAGAGTATCAGGGGCGTATGCAGGAAATGGCAGAAGCCCACGAACGCCACCTTGCAGATATCCAGACACAAAACCAAGTTCTAGAGCTTCAAAGAGAAGGTGAGCCCTTGAAGATTGTTGACCAATTTGAACTGTGCATCACTAGAAAGTGCATTCAGTTTATTTTAACAAATGTTTTCACTATTACATTGGATTATTATGTCCATATTAAAGAGACACTAAACCCAATTTGTTTATTTCATGATTCACATAGAGCAGCAGTTTTAAGCAACTTTCTAATTTATTCCTATTATCAATTTTTATTTGTTCTCTTGCTATCTTTGTTTAAAAATCAGGAATGCGATGCAGAGGAGCCGGCCCATTTTTGGTTGAGAACCTGGGTTATGCTTGCTTATTGGTGGGTAAATGTAAGCTTCCAATAAGCAAGCGCTATTCATGGTGCTGAACCTAAAATGGTCTGGCTGCTAAGCTTTCCATTCCTGCTTTTAAAATAAAGATAGCAAGAAAACGAAGAACAATTGATAATAGGAGTAAATTAAAAAGTTGATTAAAATTTCATGCTCTATCTGAATCATGAAAGAAAAAAATGTGGGTTCAGTGTCCCTTTAACACAATTTCATGTAACAGAACTGAGAAACCTTTACTATTCCTGTTAAAATCAGACTTAAATTATAAGTATTAGTGATTGGAAAATACCACAGTTTTCAATACTGAGGGCCTGATCCAAAGCTCTCTGATCTGGCGAGAAGTCTTGTCAGTACTGTGAGGTTCCTCAAATCGTTTTAGAAAGGCAAATGTTAGCGTTTGATCTATTTATCTAGCTATGCAGGTCCTGTTTGTGCAGTACAATATGATGCTCCCCAAACATTGTTTTTGATGCCTCCCCATCCCGGGAGTCTTTGATCGTCAGGCCCTGAGACTAATGTTTGCATTTCAATAACTCATACTGTCAGTTTCAAATTTCTCGTATATTTAAGATTAAAAAATAAATAAAAGGCCTAGATGTGTTTCATTTCTTGATATTTGAATGTTTCCCTTGATCTTCATTCTTCCATTTAAATGTTTATATAGAACAAATGTTAACATTGACATATTCAGTGTATCACTCAAGTACTTGAATGTAATGAAAAACACTTGCAGTGCTTTTACCGTGTCACTCCGTATAAAGGCCCCTTCTCTATTAAGCCTGTTCATCAGCAATAAGTTAAGTACTATGAATTTATAAAATATTAAATAAAATGTGATACAGCTGTAGAAATGAATAAGTATGGATATGAGGCCATTATCATGTTGTAGCTTTCACTCTGTGTGAAGTCTGGGAAACAAGATGTCATGATGGATAAAGGGTAGAATAAATTTGTTTGGTTCATTGAATGTGTCTCTCCATCAGTGTGTGTGTGTGTCACACATTATACAAACACTATGTTGTTTCTATATAAAGATTATTATTTTCTGAGTGTTTATCTTGCTATGGAATTTTAAGGAAAGTCTTACAGAGTGCTCAGAAGCAGAAGTCAAGTGAGAAGATGGGATGATGGAAGATGAGTGGTATATGTAAATGTAGCCACCAATCAGCAAGCGCTACCCAGGGTACTTAAAGGGATATTGAACCCAAATTTTTTCTTTTATGGTTTAGATAGAGCATGTCATTTTAACAACTTTCTAATTTACTCCTATTATCAAATTTTCTTCATTCTCTTGGTATCTTTATTTGAAAAACCAGGAATGTAAGTTTATGAGCCGGCCCATTTTTTGGTTCAGCACATTGGATAGCGCTTGCTGATTGGTGGCTACATTTAGCCACCAATCAGCAAGTGCTACCCAGGTGCTGAAAATAAGATGGGCCAGTTTGTAAGCTTACAGTCCTTCTTTTTCAAATAAAGATAACAAGGCAATGAAGAAATATTTATTATAGGAGTAAATTATAAAGTTCTATATGCCTGATGAAACGGCTGTTTGTCAAACCGAGAAACGGGTTGTATGTAGGGGGCTAGCTTTGATGCCCCTTTCACTTACTGCTTTTTGTTTTTAATGTGATTTTAATACACCGTTTTTAACTCAAGCATAGTGAAAGCACCTTCCATTTATTCGCTCATTGGAGTACTGTATTTGGATGAGCTGTGCTTCCTGATCTTGATCCAGTTTGCCTTTTTGGAGCCAGGAGAGGGTGAACTGATACACCCTGAGATATCAGCTTGTCACTACTAGCACATAAGGGTGCTATTGCTAAATGTGAGTACCCATTTAGCTATCGTTTATGTTTATCTGGATCTGGTTTGGTCGATTTACACGAAGTGCCCCTCTGTTTTGTGTTTGATAAATTGAGTTGCTTGAAATTGCATGCTTTATATGAATCATGAAATAAACAATTTGGGTTTCATATCCCTTAAATGTTGATTTCTTGGCTTGGCCATATACACAAGGTAAAAATTAATACCATCCCCCTGAAATATAATATATATCTTTCAAACCTTACCACTGCCATTCCCCTATAAGTACTTAATACAGCTACAATTAATCAGTCTTTCCTGATAGCTTCAAGATCAAAATAAACGGCTTTAACATAAACCTCATGCAAAAAATATTTTAACATGTTTAAATCATTCTCTTTCACATGCATGATATCACCTTTTAGAGTTGTTTGACCCTTTAAAGATAACAAGTGAGTTAGGCAGTTATATACTAACCATTCCATGTATCTGGTGGTCAGGAGAAGTATATAAACAATAGTACGTGGGGATATGTAAGCTGAGGGCTTTGTCAGGATTGGTGAAATAAGAGCATGTTTGAGTTTTGTTATAAATGTTGTAATAAGAAAGATTGAAGAAATTGGTTAAGTGTTGTAGACCAGCAGGGAAATGGGTTTGAGATTTTAAGGACAACATTTGATCCTCGGCTGCAGGTGCAGCAGCTGATTGTGCCTGCTGGACTGGAGACTGCTGAGGTTAGATCCTTCTTTAAGGATGCGCGGAGGTGTCATATCTAACAGTGTACATTTTCATATTACATAGAAATCAGGCAGCGCCTGTCAGAATTCACCAGCTCTGGTTCCGCAACGTCTCACATAGAACAGATGCTGCTGGAATTAAAGGCTCAAGAGGAAAAGAACCAACTCGCATTGGATGCCCTGAGAGACCAAGTGGTTCTCATACAGTCTGAGAGCAGGTAAAGACAGATCTGTGACATAAGAATGGGCAATATCTCTAGTAGGCAACTGAAATAGAGAGAAATCTGCTACTTTTGTTTAAACTATGTTATACAATATTACAGAAACGTCTGTTTTTTACAGTAATATGGCGCCTCTCTTTATAATGCTTAACTTGATGTCTTGTGAAATAAGAATGGGGATATTGCCTTTTTAGGTTTAGTCTATACTATGGGGCATATTTATCCTTGATCCCCTGTGTTTCTGGCGAGCCTGCAGGCTCGCCAGAAACAGTAGTTATGAAGCAGCGGTCACAAAGACTGCTGCTCCATAACCTGTCCGCCTGCTCTGAGCAGGCGGACACACATCGCCACAATACAACCCGATCGAGTACGATCGGGTTGATTGACAACCCCCTGCTGGCGGCCCATTGGCCGCGAGTCTGCAGGGGGCGGCGTTGCACCCGCAGCTCTTGTGAGCTGCTGGTGCAATGCTGAATACGGTGAGCAGCGTATTGGTCGCCGTATTCAGCGAGGTCTGGCGGACCTGATCCGCAGTGTCGGATCAGGTCCGCCAGACCTTGATAAATATGCCCCATTGTCCCTTATATGTAACAACTTCCCACTTTTAGGTACTAACCCTCTAATCCTTTACTAGTACTTTTAGGGTTACCAGCAAAGCTCATTTAAATATTCCCCTTTTATACACATATTTAAAGTTAACTCTAAACCCTATATAGAAAATTAAGACACTAAAATGTTCCTCCTTAAAGGGACAGGCTAATCAAAATTAAACTTCCATGATTGGGCATGCAATTTTACTTTTCTAATTTACTTTTATCATCGAATTTGCTTTGCTCTCTTGGTGTTCTTTGTGGAAAGCTAAACCTAGGTAGGCTCATATGCTAATTTCTAAGCTGTTGAACTGCCTCTTATTTCTTTTGCATGATGTACCGAGTCCACGGATTCATCCTTACTTGTGGGATATTATCCTTCCCAACAGGAAGTGGCAAAGAGAGCACCACAGCAGAGCTGTCTATATAGCTCCCCCTTAACTCCAACTTTGTCGGCTCTAAGCAGGAAGGGTAAAGTGAAAGAGGCTCTAGAAGAGGCTCTTCAGATGGAGATCCCACTAGATGATATTTTGGACAGAATTAAGGCTCTTAAGTTGGCTAATTCTTTTATTACAGACGCCGCTTTTCATCTTGCTAAGTTAGCGTCAAAGAATTCAGGTTTTGCCATTTTAGCGCGTAGAGCGTTATGGCTTAAGTCCTGGTCAGCTGATGTGTCATCTAAATCTAAGCTTTTGTCCATCCCTTTCAAAGGTAAGACCCTATTCGGGCCTGCACTGAAAGAGATCATTTCAGACATTACTGGAGGGAAGGGTCATACCCTCCCTCAGGATAAGTCAAATAAGACAAGGACCAAACAAAATAATTTTTCGTTCCTTTCGAAACTTCAAGAGTGGTCCCTCTTCCTCTGCTGCAAAGCAAGAGGGGAACTTTGCTCAATCCAAGCCAACCTGGAGACCTAATCAGGCTTGGAACAAGGGTAAACAGGCCAAAAAGCCTGCTGCTGCCACTAAGTCAGCATGAAGGGGTAGCCCCCGATCTGGGACCGGATCTAGTAGGGGGCAGACTCTCTCTCTTTGCTCAGGCCTGGGCAAGAGACGTTCAGGATTCCTGGACAGTAGAAATTGTAACCCAGGGACCCCTTCTAGATTTCAAGGATTCCCCTCCAAGGGGGAGGTTCCATCTTTCTCAATTGTCTGTAAACCCGACAAAAAGAGAGGCGTTCTTACGCTGTGTAGAAGACCTTTTTACCATGGGAGTGATCTGCCCAGTTCCAAAAGCAGAACAGGGGCAGGGGTTCTACTCCAATCTGTTTATAGTTTTCAAAAAGGAGGTAACCTTCAGACCAATTCTGGATCTCAAGATCCTAAACCAATTCCTAAGAGTCCCATCTTTCAAGATGCAGACCATTCAGACTATCTTACCATTGATCCAGGAGGGTCAATATATGACCACCGTGGACTTAAAGGATGCGTATCTACACATTCCTTCCTATCCACAAAGATCATCACCAGTTCCTCAGGTTCGCCTTTCTGGACAAGCATTATCAGTTTGTGGCTCTTCCTTTCGGGGTGGCCACAGCTCCACGAATCTTCACGAAGGTGCTAGGGTCCCTTCTGGCGGTTCTAAGGCCACGGGGCATAGCAGTGGCGCCTTATCTAGATGACATTCTAATTCAAGCGTCGACCTTCCAACTAGCCAAGTCTCACACGGACTTAGTGTTGGCCTTTCTCACGGGTGGAAGGTGAACGTAAAAAAGAGTTCTCTTTCCCCCCTCACAAGAGTTTCATTTCTAGGGACTCTGATAGACTCAGTGGACATGAAAATATTTCTGACGGAGGTCAGGAAATCAAAGATTTTGTCCACCTGCCGAGTTCTTCAATCCATTCCTCGGCCGTCAGTGGCTCGGTGTATGGAGGTAATCGGTCTAATGGTAGCGGCAATAGACATAGTTCCGTTTGCTCACTTGCATCTCAGACCACTGCAACTATGCATGCTCAATCAGTGGAATGGGGATTATGCGGATTTATCTCCTCAGATAAATCTGGATCAAGAGACTAGAGACTCTCTTATTTGGTGGTTGTCACAGGATCATCTGTCCCAGGGAATGTGTTTCCGCAGGCCAGAATGGGTTATAGTGACGACAGACGACAGCCTTCTGGGCTGGGGTGCAGTCTGGAATTCCCTGAAAGCTCAGGGTTTGTGGACTCGGGAGGAGGCTCTCCTACTGATAAATATTCTGGAATTAAGAGCGATATTCAATGCTCTCCAGGCATGGCCTCAGCTGGCTTCGGTCAGATTCATCAGGTTTCAGTCGGACAACATCACGACTGTGGCTTATATCAATCATCAGGTCGGAACAAAGAGTTCCTTAGCGATGATAGAGGTCTCAAGGATAATCCGAAAGGCAGAGGCTCACTCTTGCCATCTGTCAGCGATCTATATCCCAGGTGTAGAGAACTGGGAGGCAGATTTTCTGAGTCGTCAGACTTTTCATCCGGGGGAGTGGGAACTTCATCCGGAGTTGTTTGCTCAACTGGTTCGGCTATGGGGCACACCAGAATTGGATCTGATGGCGTCTCGTCAGAACGCCAAACTTCCTTGTTACGGCTCCAGGTCAAGGGATCCTCAGGCTGTACTGATAGATGCTCTAGCAGTACCCTGGTCGTTCAACCTGGCTTATGTGTTTCCACCTTTCCCTCTCCTTCCACGTCTGATTGCCAGAATCAAACAGGAGAGAACATCAGTGATTTTGATAGCGTCTGCGTGGCCACGCAGGACTTGGTATACAGACCTGGTGGACATGTCATCTCTTCCACCATGGTCCCTGCCACTGAGACAGGACCTTCTGATTCAAGCATCCAAATCTAATTTCTCTGCAACTGACTGCTTGGAGATTGAACGCTTGATTCTATCAAAGTGGGGTTTCTCTGAGTCAGTCATAAATACCTTGATTCAGGCTCGAAAGCCTGTTACCAGGACAATCTATCATAAGATATGCCGTAAATATCTTTTTTGGTGCGAATCCAAAGGCTTCTCCTGGAGTAAAATCAGGATTCCTAGGATTTTGTCTTTCTCCTGTTAAGTGTGGTCAGTCCACGGGTCATCATTACTTCTGGGATATTATCTCCTCCCCTACAGGAAGTGCAAGAGGATTCACCCAGCAGAGCTGCTATATAGCTCCTCCCCTCTACGTCACCCCCAGTCATTCTCTTGCACCCAACGAATAGATAGGATGTGTGAGAGGACTGTGGTGATTTTAATTACTTTATTACCTTCAATCAAAAGTTTGTTATTTTATTATAGCACCGGAGTGTGTTATTTATTCTCTGGTAGAATTTGAAGAAGAATCTACCTGAGTTTTTCTATGATTTTAGCCGGAGTAGTTAAGATCATATTGCTGTTTCTCGGCCATCTGAGGAGAGGTAAACTTCAGATCAGGGGACAGCGGGCAGATTAATCTGCAAAGAGGTATGTAGCAGTTTATTATTTTCTGACATGGAATTGATGAGAAAATCCTGCCATACCGTTATAATGTAAACTCAGCCTTAAATGCAGTAGATGTAGCTGGTATCAGGCTGTCATGTATGTATATTTCACACTTCAGTATTCTGGGGAATGGTACTTCACTGGATTTATACTGTATGCATAGACTTAACCTAATTTGCAGGGACTTGCAATAGGTTTTAAATAACAATTAATTTATTGAGGTTAAACGTTTTTTTGCTGGCATGTAAAATCGTTTATTTCTCTGAGGTACTGGGTGAAAAAATGTTTTGGGCACTATTTTTTCCACTTGGCAATAGTTTTGTTTAAATTAAAGCATTTTTCTGATCTCTCTCACTGTTATGTGTGAGGGGGAGGGGCCATTTTTGGCGCTTTTACTACGCATCAAAAAACTCAGTCAGAAGTTCATTTTCTTCCTGCATGATCCGGTTCATCTCTACAGAACTCAGGGATCTCCAAAGCTTGTTTTGAGGGAGGTAATCATTCACAGCAGAGCTGTGAAGATTGTAGTTGTCTGTGATAAAAAACGTTTATTTGTGTATTTTTTCTGCTGTCAGGGTTAGTTATCCTTTGCTAATGGGAACAATCCTTTGCTAAAATTGTGTATTTTTTACAAAGATTTGATGCTATAACTTATTTATTTTCAACTGTCATAATTTTTTCTGTGCTTCTTATAGGCACAGTTCGTTTTCATATTATTGTAAATTACTTGAAAAGCATTTCCAAGTTGCTAGTTTATTGCTAGTGTGTTAAACATGTCTGATTCAGAGGAAGATACATGTGCTATATGTGCTAATGCCAAAGTGGAGCCCAATAGAAATTTATGTACTAATTGTATTGATGTTACTTTAAATAAAAGTCAATCTGTACAAACTGAACATATTTCACCTAACAACGAGGGGAGAGTTATGCCGACTAACTCGCCTCACGTGTCAGTAACTGCATCTCCCGCTCGGGAGGTGCGTGATATTGTAGCGCCGAGTACATCTGGGCGGCCATTTCAAATCACATTACAGGATATGGCTACTGTTATGACTGAAGTTTTGGCTAAATTACCAGAACTTAGAGGCAAGCGTGATCACTCTGGGGTGAGAACAGAGTGCGCTGATAATATTAGGGCCATGTCAGACACTGCGTCACAGGTGGCAGAACATGAGGACGGAGAACTTCATTCTGTGGATGACGGTTCTGATCCAAACAGACTGGATTCAGATATTTCAAATTTTAAATTTAAGCTGGAAAACCTCCGTGTATTACTAGGGGAGGTGTTAGCGGCTCTGAATGATTGTAACACAGTTGCAATACCAGAGAAAATGTGTAGGTTGGATAAATATTTTGCGGTACCGGCGAGTACTGATGTTTTTCCTATACCTAAGAGACTTACTGAAATTGTTACTAAGGAGTGGGATAAGCCCGGTGTGCCGTTCTCACCTCCTCCGATATTTAGAAAAATGTTTCCAATAGACGCCACCACACGGGACTTATGGCAAACGGTCCCTAAGGTGGAGGGAGCAGTTTCTACTTTAGCTAAGCGTACCACTATCCCGGTGGAGGATAGCTGTGCCTTTTCAGATCCAATGGATAAAAAATTAGAGGGTTACCTTAAGAAAATGTTTGTTCAACAAGGTTTTATATTGCAACCTCTTGCATGTATTGCACCTGTCACGGCTGCAGCAGCATTTTGGTTTGAGTCTCTGGAAGAGACACTTCAATCATCTACACTAGATGAGATTACACACAAACTTAAAGCCCTTAAGTTAGCTAACTCATTTATTTCAGATGCCGTAGTACATTTAACTAAACTTACGGCTAAGAATTCCGGATTTGCCATTCAGGCACGCAGAGCACTGTGGCTAAAATCCTGGTCAGCTGATGTTACTTCTAAATCTAAATTGCTTAATATACCTTTCAAAGGGCAAACCTTATTCGGGCCCGGGTTGAAAGAGATTATCGCTGACATTACAGGAGGTAAAGGCCATGCCCTGCCTCAGGACAAAGCCAAACCTAGGGCTAGACAGTCTAATTTTCGTTCCTTTCGTAATTTCAAAGCAGGAACAGCATCAACTTCCTCTGCACTAAAACAGGAAGGAGCTGTTGCTCGCTACAGACAAGGCTGGAAACCTAACCAGTCCTGGAACAAGGGCAAGCAGGCCAGGAAACCTGCTGCTGCCCCTAAGACAGCATGAATCGAGGGCCCCCGATCCGGGACCGGATCTAGTAGGGGGCAGACTTTCTCTCTTTGCCCAGGCTTGGGCAAGAGATGTTCAGGATCCCTGGGCGTTAGAGATCATATCTCAGGGATACCTTCTGGACTTCAAATCCTCTCCCCCAAGAGGGAGATTTCATCTGTCAAGGTTGTCAACAAACCAAATAAAGAAAGAAGCGTTCCTACGCTGCGTACAAGATCTTTTATTAATGGGAGTGATCCATCCAGTTCCGCGGTCGGAACAAGGACAAGGATTTTACTCAAATCTGTTTGTAGTTCCCAAAAAAGAGGGAACTTTCAGGCCAATCTTGGATTTAAAGATCCTAAACAAATTCCTAAGAGTTCCATCGTTCAAGAACAATTTTGCCCATGATCCAAGAGGGTCAGTACATGACCACAGTGGATTTAAAGGATGCTTACCTTCACATACCGATTCACAGAAATCATTACCGGTATCTAAGGTTTGCCTTTCTAGACAGGCATTACCAGTTTGTAGCTCTTCCATTCGGATTGGCTACGGCACCAAGAATCTTCACAAAGGTTCTGGGTACTCTTCTGGCGGTACTAAGACCGCGAGGAATTTCGGTAGCTCCGTACCTAGACGACATTCTGATACAAGCTTCAAGCTTTCAAACTGCCAAGTCTCATACAGAGTTAGTACTGGCATTTCTAAGGTCGCATGGATGGAAGGTGAACGAAAAGAAGAGTTCTCTCTTTCCACTCACAAGAGTTCCCTTCTTGGGGACTCTGATAGATTCTGTAGAAATGAAGATTTACCTGACAGAAGACAGGTTAACAAAGCTTCAAAATGCATGCCGTGTCCTTCATTCCATTCAACACCCGTCAGTAGCTCAATGCATGGAGGTGATCGGCTTAATGGTAGCGGCAATGGACATAGTACCTTTTGCACGCCTACATCTCAGACCGCTGCAATTGTGCATGCTAAGTCAGTGGAATGGGGATTACTCAGATTTGTCCCCCACTCTGAATCTGAATCAAGAGACCAGAAATTCTCTTCTATGGTGGCTTTATCGGCCACACCTGTCCAGGGGGATGCCATTCAGCAGGCCGGACTGGACTATTGTAACAACAGACGCCAGCCTACTTGGTTGGGGCGCTGTCTGGAATTCTCTGAAGGCTCAGGGACTATGGAATCAGGAGGAGAGTCTCCTTCCAATAAACATTCTGGAATTGAGAGCAGTTCTCAATGCCCTTCTGGCTTGGCCCCAGTTAACAACTCGGGGTTCATCAGGTTTCAGTCGGACAACATCACGACTGTAGCTTACATCAACCATCAGGGAGGGACAAGAAGCTCCCTAGCAATGATGGAAGTATCAAAGATAATTCGCTGGGCAGAGTCTCACTCTTGCCACCTGTCTGCAATCCACATCCCGGGAGTGGAGAACTGGGAGGCGGATTTCTTAAGTCGTCAGACTTTTCATCCGGAGGAGTGGGAACTTCATCCGGAGGTCTTTGCCCAGATACTTCGACGTTGGGGCAAACCAGAGATAGATCTCATGGCGTCTCGTCAGAACGCCAAGCTTCCTCGCTACGGGTCCAGATCCAGGGATCCGGGAGCGGTTTTGATAGATGCTTTGACAGCACCTTGGACCTTCGGGATGGCTTATGTGTTTCCACCCTTCCCGATGCTTCCTCGATTGATTGCCAGAATCAAACAGGAGAGAGCATCAGTGATTCTAATAGCACCTGCATGGCCACGCAGGACTTGGTATGCAGATCTAGTGGACATGTCATCCTGTCCGCCTTGGTCTCTACCTCTGAAACAGGACCTTCTGATCCAGGGTCCATTCAAACATCAAAATCTAACTTCTCTGAAGCTGACTGCTTGGAAATTGAACGCTTGATTTTATCAAAACGTGGGTTTTCTGAGCCAGTTATTGATACCTTAATACAGGCTAGGAAGCCTGTTACCAGAAGGATTTACCATAAAATATGGCGTAAATACCTATATTGGTGCGAATCCAAGAGTTACTCATGGAGTAAGGTTAGGATTCCAAGGATATTGTCTTTTCTACAAGAAGGTTTAGAAAAGGGGTTATCCGCTAGTTCTTTAAAGGGACAGATTTCAGCTCTGTCCATTCTTTTACACAAACGTCTGTCAGAAGTTCCGGACGTTCAAGCTTTTTGTCAGGCTTTAGCTAGGATCAAGCCTGTGTTTAAAACTGTTGCTCCGCCATGGAGTTTGAACTTAGTTCTTAATGTTTTACAGGGTGTTCCGTTTGAACCCCTTCATTCCATTGATATCAAGTTGTTATCTTGGAAAGTTCTGTTTTTAATGGCTATTTCCTCGGCTCGAAGAGTCTCTGAGTTATCTGCCTTACATTGTGATTCTCCTTATCTGATTTTTCATTCTGACAAGGTAGTTCTGCATACTAAACCTGGGTTCCTACCTAAGGTGGTCACTAACAGGAATATCAATCAAGAGATTGTTGTTCCATCTTTGTGTCCTAATCCTTCCTCGAAGAAGGAACGTCTGCTACACAATCTAGATGTAGTCCGTGCCCTGAAATTTTATCTACAGGCAACTAAGGATTTTCGTCAAACGTCTTCCCTGTTTGTCGTTTATTCTGGTCAGAGGAGAGGTCAAAAAGCTTCGGCTACCTCTCTCTCTTTTTGGCTTCGTAGCATAATACGATTAGCCTATGAGACTGCTGGACAGCAGCCTCCTGAAAGAATTACAGCTCATTCTACTAGAGCTGTGGCTTCCACTTGGGCCTTTAAGAATGAGGCTTCTGTTGAACAGATTTGCAAGGCTGCAACTTGGTCTTCTCTTCATACTTTTTCCAAATTTTACAAATTTGACACTTTTGCTTCTTCGGAGGCTGTTTTTGGGAGAAAGGTTCATCAGGCAGTGGTTCCCTCCGTATAAAGAGCCTGCCTGTCCCTCCCGTCATCCGTGTACTTTTGCTTTGGTATTGGTATCCCAGAAGTAATGATGACCCGTGGACTGACCACACTTAACAGGAGAAAACAAAATTTATGCTTACCTGATAAATTCATTTCTCCTGTAGTGTGGTCAGTCCACGGCCCGCCCTGTTTTTTATGGCAGGCTAAAAAAATTTTTGGATTATACTCCAGTCACCACTACACCCTTGGGCTTCTCCTTTCTCGTTGGTCCTTTGGTCGAATGACTGGAGGTGACGTAGAGGGGAGGAGCTATATAGCAGCTCTGCTGGGTGAATCCTCTTGCACTTCCTGTAGGGGAGGAGATAATATCCCAGAAGTAATGATGACCCGTGGACTGACCACACTACAGGAGAAATGAATTTATCAGGTAAGCATAAATTTTGTTTTTCTCCAAGAGGGATTGGAGAAAGGATTGTCAGCTAGTTCCCTAAAAGGACAGATATCTGCTCTGTCTATTTTGTTGCACAAGCGTCTGGCAGATGTTCCAGACGTTCAGGCTTTTTGTCAGGCTTTAGCTAGAATTAAGCCTGTGTTTAAACCTGTTGCTCCGCCATGGAGTTTAAATTTAGTTCTTAGAGTTCTTCAGGGGGTTCCGTTTGAACCCATGCATTCCATAGATATTAAGCTTTGTTCCTAGTTGCTATCTCTTCAGCTCGAAGAGTTTCTGAAGTATCTGCATTACAATGTGACTCACCTTATCTTGTGTTCCATGCTGATAAGGTGGTTTTGCATACCAAGCCTGGGTTCCTACCTAAGGTTGTTACTAACAGGAATATCAATCAGGAAATTGTTGTTCCTTCTCTGTGTCCTAATCCTTCTTGTAAGAAGGAACGTCTGTTGCACAACTTAGACGTGGTTCGTGCTTTGAAATTTTATTTGCAGGCAACAAAAGATTTTCGTCAAACATCTTCTTTTTTTGTTGTCTATTCTGGAAAGCGTATGGGTCAAAAGGCTACGGCGACTTCTCTTTCCTTTTGGCTGAAAAGCATCATCCGTTTGGCTTATGAGACTGCTGGACAGCAGCCTCCTGAAAGGATTACAGCTCATTCTTCTAGAGCGGTAGCTTCCACATGGGCTTTTAAAAATGATGCTGCTGTTGAACAGATTTGTAAGGCTGCGACTTGGTCTTCGCTTCTTACCTTTTCAAAATTTTACAAATTTGATACTTTTGCTTCTACAGAGGCTATTTTTGGGAGAAAGGTTTTGCAAGCAGTGGTGCCTTCTGTTTAGGTTCCTGTCTTGTCCCTCCCTTCATCCGTGTCCTAAAGCTTTGGTATTGGTTTCCCACAAGTAAGGATGAATCCGTGGACTCGGTACATCATGCAAAAGAAAACAAAATGTATACTTACCTGATAAATTTCTTTCTTTTGCGATGTACCGAGTCCACGGCCCGCCCTGTCTATTCAAGACAGATGGTATTTTTTATTAAAAACTATAGTCACCTCTGCACCTTATAGTTTCTCCTTTTTCTTCCTTGGCCTTCGGTCGAATGACAGCTCTGCTGTGGTGCTCTCTTTGCCACTTCCTGTTGGGAAGGATAATATCCCACAAGTAAGGATGAATCCGTGGACTCGGTACATCGCAAAAGAAAGAAATTTAGCAGATAAGCATAAATTTTGTTTTCGTGACAGTTTTTGACAGTTAGACATTGCTAGTTCATGTGTGTCATATAGATAACATTGTGCTCACTCCCATGGAGTTATTTAGGAGTCAGCACCATGTGGCTAAAATGCAAGTCTGTCAAAAGATCTGAGAAAAGGGTCAGTTTGCAGAGGCTTAGCTACAAGGTAATCACAAAGGGAAAAAAAATATTTATATAACAGTGTTGGTTATGCAAAACTGGGAAAGGGATTATCTATCTATTGAAATAATAAAAATTCTGGAGTAGATTGCCCCTTTAATATTCTATAGCCTCCTTCAGGCTGTTGTTAGGTAAATGTGCCACTTTAGGATTTTACACCCTCCTTAAGATGGTTGTGAGGTGCAGACTTCAGTAAATTTGTTAGGGGATATTATTTTGCTTTCTTCTACAAGTCATTTTATTTTCTATCATCATACTGATTGGGAGGTTCAAAAACATTCTAGCAAATTGATTAGTATATTTTTATCACCTCTCCTTTCTGGGCTGAGAAGAAGCTAAGGGGCCAATTTTATCACGGCCCAAATGGGGCTGTATACCCCTGTATCCGCACGAGCCTTCAGGCTCGCCGGAAACAGGAGTTAAGAAGCAGCGGTCTTAAGACTGCTGCTCCTTAACTCGCCCGCTGCCTCTGAGGCTGTGAGCATCAGTCCACCCGATTTCATACGAGCGGGTTGATTGACACCCCCTGCTAGTGGCGATTGGCCGCGAATCTGCAGGGGGCGGCATTGCACAAGCAAATCACCAGAACTGCTGGTGCAATGATAAATGCCGACAGTGTATGCTGTCTGCATTTATTGATGTCTGGAGGACATGATAGCTACAGCGGATCATGTCCGCTAGACATTTGATAAATCAGCCCCTAATAGTCTAATTTGTTTTGTATTTATTTTTTGTTCCTTCTCTAATTGATAAATATCCTATCTCACAAATGTGATACAGGTACAAATCCCAAAATCCGGAATTATTAAAAAAAATCCAGTCTTTTTCATTAATACTTTTTTAAAAATAAAATTCTTAAAATTACAATTTTTTTCCCCTCAACGAGTCACAAACATTTCTGCCTGTGTCTTTGTCTGTTTTTTATTTTCTAAAATGCAAATAATTGTCTTTATTTTTAAAAAACAACTTTTACCTTTCTGATTACAGTACTATACTTCTCTCTGATGGTGCTATGCATACAAAAGTATTAAGAATGATACAAAACTACATTTAGGTTGCAGATATAAGCTGTATTATTACACATAAATGTTGCCTAAATGACATAAGTTAATGTTGTTTACATTTGGTCCCACCCCCCTCTCCAAACTGTCCCATTTTACAGCTGCAAATATTCCAATATTCTGAAATCCAAACAATTTCAAAATCCAAACCATTTCTGGTCCCAGGCAGTTTGGATAAACTATTTTATACCTGTAGTTGAAATGGTATAACATGCAAGTGAACTTTTGATATGTTGTATATTTGTATCTTGGGCTACTAATAAGAAATATTAAAAACATACATATATTTTATTTAAAGCTACAAAATGTATCCTGACCAGACAGGGATTTTAAAGACACCACGTATCGTTTAAGACGTTTTGTGTTATATGGTGTATTTCATGTATGATCAGATATTGCGTCACATCCCTAATTTTGTTCTCATTAGTCTCAGCAATACTGTCACTGTGTATATACAGGTTCTGATTGGTTGTATATGGTTATACAGAGTTTGTCACATTGAGAGAGGGTGGAGCTCTGAGGGGTGGTGTAGAGATCCCCATCTAATGAAACCCCTTTAATTACTATAGCACACTCAAACCTCAAAGGAGCCATCTGCCTTTAATTTGCAAGGTAGGGACTTTTTTTTTAAATATCTTGTTCTATACGCAGAGCAAAGAGAGGGGTAAATGAGGGAGAAATGGGATGTAAAGGGACAGTGAACTCCTTGAGATTGTAATATAAAATGTTTCATTATTTGTAGTAAAATCACTTTGCAATATTCTTCTGGTATTTATTTTGTACCCTTTTCCTGCAGACTTCACAAGCCTAACCCCGCTACATATATGTTGCTAAATGGCCTCAGTAGAGGTTATAGGAAACTATGCTGCAAAATAATATAATTGTTGTTAACATAATGACAGTGGCTACCTCTGTCTACTCCGCTAACAAGTCTGTATAAGGCAAGAGGTGGGCGGAGTTTGGCTAGTTATAAACAGTTGCAGCAAACAATGTCTTAATGTACTCAGAAAGTTTTTATACTCAGTTGGTATGTTAATTTATTGTAAGAATGCTGTAAGATAGGCATATGTGTAGAAGAGATCGTCCCCATCTATACCACGTCATGCTTGATGTTTAGGTGAAGTTGTATTGTCTAGAAGCGGCACTTCAGAAGCTGGTAAAAGAGAATACTTTCCTAATACAGAGTTTACAGCGCAGGAATTTGCTTTTTACTGTCTAATTAAGCAAGTTTTTCAGAAGTCTCAGTGTCATAAAATGAAATATAGCAATAAACAAAGTCTGAATAGCATTTCTGCATCTTTCTTTTTCAGAGCCAAAGCAGAGAAAACAGAGAAAGAAAATCCGCCCAGCAGCGCAGTAAAGCAGGAGAAGGTGCCGCTGAACTTACTAGCATTGTCCTTACACGGCGGCAATCTTTCTTCTGAGATAAGGTACTGCCAAGTTATAGGCAAAAATGCATGCAAGTGTTGTTTGCAAATATGCTGCAGAGACACATCAGTTGTCTGTAGTCACATTAAAAGGACATTAAACTTGTGCATAACTATTAAGTATTATACAAATAAGTCGTAAGCTGTCATAGGAGACTGTTGTTACTCGATTATATTGTTATTTACTTATTATAAACAGTTATTTGGGATATTTATTATTTTCTAGTGGTTCTTTATGGTAATTTAATTGTTCCTAGAAATCTCAGATGTAGATATATATATATACACACAGTACATATCAAAAGAAACGATCTGGTACTGAATCAAATACAAGATGCAAATACTATACGTGTATATATATATATATATATATATGTGTGTGTATGTATATGTGTGTGTACGTGTGTATGTGTGTGTGTATATATGTGTGTATGTATATATGTGTGTGTGTGTGTGTGTGTGTGTACGTGTGTATATATGTGTGTATGTATATACGTGTGTGTATATATGTGTGTATGTATATATGTGTGTGTGTGTGTATGTATATATGTGTGTATGTGTGTGTATGTATATATGTGTGTATGTGTGTATGTATATATGTGTGTATGTATATATGTGTGTATGTGTGTGTATGTGTGTATGTATATATGTGTGTATGTATGTGTGTGTATGTATATATGTGTGTATGTATATATGTGTGTATGTATGTATGTGTGTGTGTATATATGTGTGTATGTATGTATGTGTGTGTGTATATATGTGTGTATGTATATGTGTGTGTGTGTGTGTATATGTATATATGTGTGTATGTGTGTGTGTATATATGAGTGTATGTATATATGTGTGTGTATGTATATATATGTGTGTATGTGTGTATGTATATGTGTGTGTGTGTGTGTATGTATATATGTGTGTATGTGTGTATGTATATATGTGTGTATGTATATATGTGTGTATGTGTGTGTGTATATATGTGTGTGTGTATATATGTATATATGTGTGTATGTGTGTATGTATATATGTGTGTATGTATATATGTGTGTATGTATATATGTGTGTATGTGTGTGTATATATGTGTGCATGTGTGTGTATATGTGTGTGTGTGTGTGTGTATATATATGTGTGTATGTATATATGTATATATATGTGTGTATGTATATATGTGTGTGTGTGTATATATATATATATATATATATATATATATATATATATATATATATATATATATATATATATATATATATATATATATATATATATATATATATATATATATATATATACAGGGAGTGCAGAATTATTAGGCAAGTTGTATTTTTGAGGATTAATTTTATTATTGAACAACAACCATGTTCTCAATGAACCCAAAAAACTCATTAATATCAAAGCTGAATATTTTTGGAAGTAGTTTTTAGTTTTAGCTATTTTAGGGGGATATCTTTGTGTGCAGGTGACTATTACTGTGCATAATTATTAGGCAACTTAACAAAAAAACAAATATATACCCATTTCAATTATTTATTTTTACCAGTGAAACCAATATAACATCTCAACATTCACAAATATACATTTCTGACATTCAAAAACAAAACAAAAACAAATCAGTGACCAATATAGCCACCTTTCTTTGCAAGGACACTCAAAAGCCTGCCATCCATGGATTCTGTCAGTGTTTTGATCTGTTCACCATCAACATTGCGTGCAGCAGCAACCACAGCCTCCCAGACACTGTTCAGAGAGGTGTACTGTTTTCCCTCCTTGTAAATCTCACATTTGATGATGGACCACAGGTTCTCAATGGGGTTGAGATCAGGTGAACAAGGAGGCCATGTCATTAGATTTTCTTCTTTTATACCCTTTCTTGCCAGCCACACTGTGGAGTACTTGGACGCGTGTGATGGAGCATTGTCCTGCATGAAAATCATGTTTTTCTTGAAGGATGCAGACTTCTTCCTGTACCACTGCTTGAAGAAGGTGTCTTCCAGAAACTGGCAGTAGGACTGGGAGTTGAGCTTGACTCCATCCTCAACCCGAAAAGGCCCCACAAGCTCATCTTTGATGATACCAGCCCAAACCAGTACTCCACCTCCACCTTGCTGGCGTCTGAGTCAGACTGGAGCTCTCTGCCCTTTACCAATCCAGCCACGGGCCCATCCATCTGGCCCATCAAGACTCACTCTCATTTCATCAGTCCATAAAACCTTAGAAAAATCAGTCTTGAGATATTTCTTGGCCCAGTCTTGACGTTTCAGCTTGTGTGTCTTGTTCAGTGGCGGTCGTCTTTCAGCCTTTCTTACCTTGGCCATGTCTCTGAGTATTGCACACCTTGTGCTTTTGGGCACTCCAGTGATGTTGCAGCTCTGAAATATGGCCAAACTGGTGGCAAGTGGCATCTTGGCAGCTGCACGCTTGACTTTTCTCAGTTCATGGGCAGTTATTTTGCGCCTTGGTTTTTCCACACCCTTCTTGCGACCCTGTTGACTATTTTGAATGAAACGCTTGATTGTTCGATGATCACGCTTCAGAAGCTTTGCAATTTTAAGAGTGCTGCATCCCTCTGCAAGATATCTCACTATTTTTTACTTTTCTGAGCCTGTCAAGTCCTTCTTTTGACCCATTTTGCCAAAGGAAAGGAAGTTGCCTAATAATTATGCACACCTGATATAGGGTGTTGATGTCATTAGACCACACCCCTTCTCATTACAGAGATGCACATCACCTAATATGCTTAATTGGTAGTAGGCTTTCGAGCCTATACAGCTTGGAGTAAGACAACATGCATAAAGAGGATGATGTGGTCAAAATACTCATTTGCCTAATAATTCTGCACTCCCTGTAGACTGAACTTCATAGGCAGGATCAGACTGATATACTACAGGAAAGTTCTTCTCTGTGAAAAGCATTACTGGGCTAAAAAGAAGCTGCACCTAGGTGGTAAATCACCATAGAACAGGCTAACAAGTTACTGAGCTGATTGTTCCTGAGAGTGCGCTTCTGTGTGTGTGTAGCAGCATTTTGTATGCAGATGTTTTGCAATGTAGTGTTTAATGTATACTGTGCTTATTTACAGAAAATATGTTTTATGTCCCTTTAATTCCCCTTCTCCCTCCTTTACCTGTCTTCTTGTGCTGCACGCAGAGAATTGGACGAACTGGACGTGTAAGCAAGGCACTAGTTTATAGATTTAGTGCAATGCCACCTTGGTGGTTTTGGGGCAGTGTAGTCATGAAAATGGGTACATAGCACACCAATGCCCCGAACCACCGATTACTCCTAACTGGCCATAGCAAATAGAACCAGAAGCATGGATCCCAACAAGCTTTTTCAAGGATTTTACTCATAAACTGCTCTTGTTTTGCAAAACATTGTAAACTATGCTATAGTATTTCCCTCCTTAGTTAGATCATGCCAGATATGGAATAAGAAACAGTCTTATTTATTATCAGGCCAGGTAACGTATACAACATAGAGTCCTTCATATGTATGGCACATCAGGAATACTGTAATAAGTCCATATGTAAAGACAGATATAACTTGCATGAGAAACACTATTAATATATACTTATCACAGGTACTGCAGCAACTTCAAAAGGGAAACTGTCTCTCTTAGTCCTGAGTGTCAACTGAACGTGAACTCCCTGCAACTGTCAGTACATAACTGCTGCTGATGTGATTTACCTTTCTACAGTTATGCTCTACAGAGATACGGGGGACAGTTCATATTCCTGCCAGGCTTTCTTCCTGCTAGCTGGCACCACATCTACACAACCCACTAGCAGTGTCAGACACTACACAACCCACTAGCAGTGTCAGACACTACACAACCCACTAGCAGTGTCAGACACTACACAACCAACTATCAGTGTCAGACACTACACACACACACACACTACACAGCCCACTAGTAGTGTCAGACACTACACACACACTACACAGCCCACTAGCAGGGTCAGACACTACACACACACACACACACACACACTACAAAGCCCACTAGCAGTGTCAGACACTACACACACACACTACAAAGCCCACTAGCAGGGTCAGACACTACACACACACACTCACTACACAGCCCACTAGCAGTGTCAAACGCTACACACACACACACACACACACACTACACAGCCCACCAGCAGGGTCAGACACTACACACACACACTACACAGCCCACTAGCAGTGTCAGACACTACACACACACACACACACACTACACAGCCCACTAGCAGGGTCAGACACTACACACACACAATACACAGCCCACTAGCAGGGTCAGACACTACACACACACACTACACAGCCCACTAGCAGGGTCAGACACTACACACACACAATACACAGCCCACTAGCAGGGTCAGACACTGCACACACACTATACAACCCACTAGCAGTGTCACACACTACACAACCCACTAGCAGTGTCACACACTACACACACACTACACAGCCCACTAGCAGTGTCAGACACTACACACACACACTACACAGCCCACTAGCAGTATCAGACACTACACACACACACACACACACACCACTACCCACTAGCAATTTCAGACACTATATATATATATACACACACACACTTCACAGCCCACCAGCAGGGTCAGACACTACACACACACTACACAGCCCACTAGCAGTGTCAGACACTACACACACACACTACACAGCCCACTAGCAGGGTCAGACACTACACACGCACACACACACACTACACGACCCACTATCAGGGTCAGACACTACACACACATACATTATACAGCCCACCAGCAGGGTCAGACACTACACACACACTACACAGCCCACTAGCAGTGTCAGACACTACACACACACACTACACAGCCCACTAGCAGGGTCAGACACTACACACGCACACACACACACTACACGACCCACTATCAGGGTCAGACACTACACACACATACATTATACAGCCCACTAGCAGTGTCAGACACTACACACACACACTACACAGTCCACTAGCAGTATCAGACACTAAACACACTACACAGCCCACTACCAGACACTATACACACACACACACACACACACACACACACACACACACACTACACAGCCCACCAGCAGGGTCAGACACTACACACACACTACACAGCCCACTAGCAGTGTCAGACACTACACACACACTACACAGCCCACTAGCAGTGTCAGACACTACACACACACTACACAGCCCACCAGCAGGGTCAGACACTACACACACACTACACAGCCCACTAGCAGTGTCAGACACTACACACACACACTACACAGCCCACTAGCAGGGTCAGACACTACACACGCACACACACACACTACACGACCCACTATCAGGGTCAGACACTACACACACATACATTATACAGCCCACTAGCAGTGTCAGACACTACACACACTACACAGCCCACTACCAGACACTATACACACACACACACACACACTACACAGCCCACCAGCAGGGTCAGACACTACACACACACTACACAGCCCACTAGCAGTGTCAGACACTACACACACACACACTACACAGCCCACTAGCAGCATCAGACACTACACACACACACACACACTACACAACCCACTAGCAGTGTCAGACATTACACACACACACTACACAGCCCACTAGCAGGGTCAGACACTACACACACACACACTACACAGCCCATCAGCAGGGTCAGACACTACACACACACACACACTACACAGCCCACCAGCAGGGTCAGACACTACACACACACTACTCACACACTACACAGCCCACTACCAGACACTATATACACACACACACACACACACACTACACAGCCCACCAGCAGGGTCAGACACTACACACACACTACACAGCCCACTAGCAGTGTCAGACACTACACACACACACACTACACAGCCCACTAGCAGCATCAGACACTACACACACACACACACACTACACAACCCACTAGCGGTGTCAGACACTACACACACACACTACACAGCCCACTAGCAGGGTCAGACACTACACACACACACTACACAGCCCATCAGCAGGGTCAGACACTACACACACACACACTACACAGCCCACCAGCAGGGTCAGACACTACACACACACTACTCACACACTACACAGCCCACTAGCAGTGTCAGACATTACACACACACTCTACATCCCACTAGCAGGGTCAGACACTACACACACACACACTACACAGCCCACTAGCAGTGTCACACTACACACACACACTGCACAGCCCACTAGTAGGGTCAGACACTACACACACACTACACAGCCCACTAGCAGGGTAATACACTACACACACACACTACACAGTCCACTAGCAGTATCAGACACTAAACACACTACACAGCCCACTACCAGACACTATACACACACACACACACACACTACACAGCCCACCAGCAGGGTCAGACACTACACACACACTACACAGCCCACTAGCAGTGTCAGACACTACACACACACACACTACACAGCCCACTAGCAGCATCAGACACTACACACACACACACACACACACTACACAACCCACTAGCAGTGTCAGACATTACACACACACACACACACACACACTACACAGCCCATCAGCAGGGTCAGACACTACACACACACACATTACACAGCCCACCAGCAGGGTCAGACACTACACACACACTACTCACACACTACACAGCCCACTAGCAGTGTCAGACATTACACACACACTATACATCCCACTAGCAGGGTCAGACACTACACACACACTACACAGCCCACTAGCAGTGTCACACTACACACACACACACTACACAGCCCACTAACAGGGTCAGACACTATACACACACACACTACACAGCCCACTAGCAGGGTCAGACACTACTCACACACTACACAGCACACTAGCAGGGTCAGACACTACACACACACACACTACACAGCCCACTAGCGGTGTCACACTACACACACACACTGCACAGCCCACTAGTAGGGTCAGACACTACACACACACTACACAGCCCACTAGCAGGGTAATACACTACACACACATACTACACAGACCACTAGCAGACACAACACACACACACTACACAGCCCACTAGCAGGGTCAAACACTACACACACACTACACAGCCCACTAGCAGGGTCAGACACTACACACACACTACACAGCCCACTAGCAGGGTAGCAGGGTCAGACACTACACGCACACACACACACACTACACAGCCCACTAGCAGGGTCAGACACTACACACACACTACACAGCCCACTAGCAGGGTCAGACACTACACACACACTACACAGCCCACTAGCAGGGTCAGACACTACACACACACACTACACAGCCCACTAGCAGGGTCAGACACTCCACACACACACTACAGAGCCCACTAGCAGTTTCAGACACTACACACACACACACACACTACACAGCCCACTAGCAGTGTCAGACACTACACACACACCCACTACACAGCCCACTAGCAGGTTTAGACACCACACACACACACACACTACACAACCCACTAGCAGTGTCAGACACTACACACACACACACACACACTACACAGCCCACTAGCAGGGTCAGACACGACACGCACACACTATACAGCCCACTAGCAGTGTCACACTACACACACACTACACAGCCACTAACAGGGTCAGACACTACACACACACACTACAGAGCCCACTAGCAGTTTCAGACACCACACACACACTACACAGCCCACTAGCAGTGTCAGACACTACACACACACCCACTACACAGCCCACTAGCAGGTTTAGACACCACACACACACTACACAACCCACTAGCAGTGTCAGACACTACACACACACACACTACACAGTTCACTAGCAGGGTCAGACACGACACGCACACACTATACAGCCCACTAGCAGTGTCACACTACACACACACTACACAGCCCACTAGCAGGGTCAGACACTACACACACACACTACACAGTCAACTAGCAGTGTCAGACATTACACACTACACAGCTCACTAGCAGTGTCAGACACTACACACACACACACTACACAGCCCACTAGCAGTGTCAGACACTACACACACACACACTACACAGCCCACTAGCAGTGTCAGACATTACACACACACACACACACATACTACACAGCCCACTAGCAGGGTCAGACACCACACACACACACTACACAGCCTACTAGCAGTGTCAGACACTACACACACTACACAGCCCACTAGCAGTGTCAGACACTACATACACACACACACTACACAGCCCACTAGCAGGGTCAGACACTACACACACACACTACACAGCCCACTAGCAGTGTCAGACACTTCACACACTACACAGCCCACTAGCAGGGTCAGACACTACACACACACACAC
This sequence comes from Bombina bombina, assembly GCF_027579735.1. Lineage (NCBI taxonomy): Eukaryota > Metazoa > Chordata > Amphibia > Anura > Bombinatoridae > Bombina > Bombina bombina. The sequence continues at coordinate 183,367,687 of NC_069508.1, read as the reverse complement.
ACACACACACACACACTACACAGCCTACTAGTAGTGTCAGACACTACACAGCCCACAAGCAATGTCAGACACTACACACACACACTACACAGCCCACTAGCAGTGTCAGACACTATACACACACACTACACAGCCCATTAGCTGTGTCAGACACTACACACACACACACACTACACAGCCCACTAGCAGTGTCAGACACTACACACGCACACACTACACAGCCCACTAGCAGTGTCAGACACTACACACACTACACAGCCCACTAGCAGTGTCAGACACTACACACACACTAAACAGCCCACTAGCAGTGTCAGACACTACACAGCCCACTAGCAGTGTCAGACACTACACACACACACACATACTACACAGCCCACTAGCAGTGTCAGACACTACACACACACACTACACAGCCCACTAGCAGGTACAGACACTACACACACACTACACAGCCCACTAGCAGGGTCAGACACTACACACACACACACACACACACTACACAGCCCACTAGCAGGGTCAGACACTACACACACACTACACAACCCACTAGCAGTGTCAGACACTACACACACACACACTACACAGCCCACTATCAGTGTCAGACACTACACACACACACTACACAGCCCACTAGCGGTGTCAGACACTACATACACACACACACACACACACACACTACACAGCCCACTAGAAGTGTCAGACACTACACAGACACTACACACACACACACACACACACTACACAGCCCACTAGCAGTGTCAGACACTACACACACACACTACACAGCCCACTAGCGGTGTCAGACACTACATACACACACACACACACACACACTACACAGCCCACTAGCAGTGTCAGACACTACACACACACTACACACACACTAGCAGGGTCAGACACTACACACACACACTACACATCCCACTAGCAGTGTCAGACACTACACACACACACACACACACACACTACACATCCCACTAGCAGTGTCAGACACTACACACACACACTACACAGTCCACTAGCAGTGTCAGACACTACACAAACACACACTACACAGCCCACTAGCGGTATCAGACACTACATACACACCACACTACACAGCCCACTAGCAGTGTCAGACACTACACACACACTACACACACACACACTACACAGCCCACTAGCGGTATCAGACACTACATACACACCACACTACACAGTCCACTAGCAGTGTCAGACACTACACACACACACACTACACAGCCCACTAGCGGTATCAGACACTACATACACACCACACTACACAGCCCACTAGCAGTGTCAGACACTACACACACACTACACACACACACACTACACAGCCCACTAACAGTGTCAGACACTGCACACAAACACTATACAGCCCACTAGCAGGGTCAGACACTACACACACACTACACAACCCACTAGCAGTGTCAGACACTACACACACACTACACAGCCCACTAGCAGGGTCAGACACTACACACACACACTACACAGCCCACTAGCAGTGTCAGACAATACACACACACACACACACTACACAGCCCACTATCAGTGTCAGACACTACACACACACACTACACAGCCCACTAGCGGTGTCAGACACTACATACACACACACACACACACTACACAGCCCACTAGCAGTGTCAGACACTGCACACACACACACACACACACACACTACACAGCCCACTAGCAGTGTTAGACACTACACACACACTACACAGTCCACTAGCAGTGTCAGACACTATACACACACTACACAGCCCACTAGCAGTGTCAGACACTATACACACACACACACACTACACAGCCTACTAGCAGTGTCGGGGACACACACTCTACACAGCCTCTTAGCAGTGTCAGACACTACACACACACTACACAGCCCACTAGCAGTGTCAGACACTACACACACACACTACACAGCCCACTAGCAGTGTCAGACGCTACACACACACTACACAACCCACTAGCAGTGTCAGACACTACACTAACAAAATTACTGTGTGAAATGATTTGACAACATTTATTTTGTATATACTAAGCATATATAACTAATTGACTCTAATGTCTCTTTAGTTTGTGTCACTAAGGTCAGGTTTCTTCTAAAACTCTATATTGGAACTAGTGCTATAAGAAAATAATCTCTTCAACCACTTGTGGGGTTTTTTTTAATGGAAACATTATGGCTGTATTTTTGCCTCTCGGGATACCACTGAGCTTTTCCTTTGTCCCATTAGCGCCCTGCAGCTGGCATATGTGCAGAGCGGTGGGAATGATCCGTCGGTCCTGGCTCAGCTGAAGGCTCTGCAGGCGGAGGCAATGATTACTGAGGGCATGGCGCACAAACTGGAGCGCAAGGAAAGGAAAAGGAAAAGTACGTATCCAGTTATGTGTGATGCATGAGATTGTTAAAGAAGGCAAAATAGCATAAATCAGTTTTGTGTTGAACAGTTTTGAGAACTACAAAACCAATATGTTATAATATCTTCAAGATAGACAAATGGCCCAAAACATTACAACCAAGAATATGTAGCATCTTGCTATAAAATTAAAAACTAATCTTTATTTCAGGATGAATAACCTTTAGATTATAATGTATCTTAAAGGGATACTAAATCCACATTTTCTCTTTCATGATTCAGATAGAGCAGGCAATTTTAAGCAACTTTCTAATTTACTCCTATTATCAATTTTTCTTTGTTCTCTTGGTATCTTTATTTGAAAAAAACGGAATCTAAGCTGAAGAGCCAGCACCCTGGGTAGCGCTTACTGATTGGTGGCTACATTTAGACACCAATCAGCAAGCGCTACCCAGGTGCTGAGCCAAAAATAGGCCAGCTCCTAATTTTAAATTCTTTCAAATAAAGATACCAAGAGAACAAAGAAAGTTGATAATAGGAGTAAATTTGAAAATTATTTAATACTGCATGCTGCAAATCATGAAAGTTTAATTTTGACTAGACTATCCCTTTAAGAGAATCATAGTGGTGTATGTGATTGTAATAAAATAGGTACATGATCAACACTTTACCAGACAAACTTGTTTTGCCTACAGAGAATGAGGGCCCCCAGCGGGCACTGGATATGGAGCTGATGGCAGTAGAAATGGAAAATCAGCGCTTGGAAGAAGAAATCTTTAAACTGAAGCTACAGCGCGATAAGAAGAGGGACAACGGTAAGTAACCCTGATTCTCTGCATTAGTACAAACAAACATGGTTTACCGTACAATGTACCTTACAGTCATATACCTCATGTACAAATGAAATAAAATATGTAAACACCAGAATTCTAATATGGGCAAAGCTTTTACATGTTATTGTTTGTGGTTATATGCTCACGTACTGATGAATAATGCACTTTATCATTATAAATGACCCTTCAGAGAGACCAGGTATGTTTGTCCGAAGCTGTCATGCGCAGTAGAGACTGCACAAGGACAAACATACTTGGCCGTAATTAAGGATCAGACAGCAGAGAGTGTGGATGGGAGCAGGTGTGGTAGGGGCGTGACCAGATGAGAGAGGGGGAGGGGAAATGGCCAGGTGGGAGCGGGTGTGCGGGGGTGGTCGGGCGGGGCGGTTGGGACCGCTGCACTGCAGAAAACGGCCCATGTACACAGTCTTTAGGACTAGTACCAATATAATGTAATTAAAATATTTTTGATGTCACAGATTTTGACAGTGTGACGTTTTGTTCATAAAGGGATTTGATACCACTTAATATTATATTCATGTCATTTTATGTTTGTGCCTTTATACATACATCCATAGGGGCCGATTTAACAAGCTGTCAATCGGCCCCAATGCAGCTGTTTCCGCGCGAACCTTCAGGCTCGCCAGAAACAGCAGTTAAGAAGCAGCGGTCTTAAAGGGACATAAAACAAGTTGGGATAGAGACAAAATATAATAATATGTACTTTAATTACTTTACCTGCAAATTTATACTGTAGTGCCTCATCATTAACCCTTTCTTTTTAGTTTCTGAATTGTAGAGCTCTAACTCCCCTCACACATTTCCTTTTATGGCTGTAGCTATAGCCACCTTTGTTTTGGTAAAATGCAGAAGTGAATAGGGATTATCTGCTGGAGCAGCCTAAAAGCTGTGAACTCAGTTTAAATACAAGGCCTCTGTCTAAACACTGATAAGGGGAGTGGAGTTAGCTGCTCCAGACAGCACAGTTTTGTAACTAATTTTCCTTATTTTTGAAAATTATTTTAAAATACTTGCCAGCAATTTTGAAACAATTTTTTATGCAAACTATTTTTACTTAATTAGCCCTTTTAGGATATGCACAGATCTCAGCCTGTTTTATGGCACTTTAAGACCGCTGCTCCTTAACTCTTAAGACCACTGCTCCGGCTCCTCTGAGGCTGCGGACATCAATCTGCCCGATCGTATATATGATCGGGTTGATTGACACCACCTGCTAGCGGCTCCCATAGTATCTCTCTAGCTTCCTATTGCAGCTTTTTGCCTTATCAAACTCAAAATTTGTGTAGCTTTGTCACATTTTCTAGGTAAATAAAATGTCCACATTCAGGTTATAAATAATAATAATCTATCCGCTAGATTTGGAGTTTTGTCGGTAACGACCCGAAAAACTAACGCCGGCTTTTTTCTGGCCGCACCATAAAAATAACTCTGGTATTGAGAGTCCACATAAAGGCTGCGTTAGGCTCCTAAAAAGGAGCGTAGAGCATATTTAACGCAGCTTCAACTCTCGATACCAGAGTTGCTTACGCAAGCGGCCAGCCTCAAAAACGTGCTCGTGCACGATTCCCCCATAGGAAACAATGGGGCTGTTTGAGCTGAAAAAAAACCTAACACCTGCAAAAAAGCCGCGTTCAGCTCTTAACGCAGCCCCATTGTTTGCTATAGGGAAATACTTCCTACGTCTGCACCTAACACTCTAACATGTACCCCGAGTCTAAACACCCCTAACCTTACACTTATTAACCCCTAATCTGCCGCCCCCGCTATCGCTGAAACCTGCATTTTATTTTTAACCCCTAATCTGCCGCTCCGTAAACCGCCGCTACTTACATTATCCCTATGTACCCCTAATCTGCTGCCCCTAACACCGCCGACCCCTATATTATATTTATTAACCCCTAATCTGCCCCCTACAACGTCGCCTCCACCTGCCTACACTTATTAACCCCTAATCTGCCGACCGGAGCTCACCGCTATTCTAATAAATGTATTAACCCCTAAAGCTAAATCTAACCCTAACACTAACACCCCCCTAAGTTAAATATAATTTACATCTAACGAAATTAACTCTTATTAAATAAATTATTCCTATTTAAAGATAAATACTTACCTGTAAAATAAATCCTAATATAGCTACAATATAAATTATAATTATATTGTAGCTATTTTAGGATTAATATTTATTTTACAGGCAACTTTGTAATTATTTTAAACAGGTACAATAGCTATTAAATAGTTAAGAACTATTTAATAGCTAAAATAGTTAAAATAATTACAAAATGACCTGTAAAATAACTACTAACCTAAGTTACAATTAAACCTAACACTACACTATCAATAAATTAATTAAATAAACTACCTACAATTACCTACAATTAACCTAACACTACACTATCAATAAATTAATTAAATACAATTCCTACAAATAAATACAATTAAATAAACTAGCTAAAGTACAAAAAATAAAAAAGAACTAAGTTACGAAAAATAAAAAAATATTTACAAACATAAGAAAAATATTACAACAATTTTAAACTAATTACACCTACTCTAAGCCCCCTAATAAAACAACAAAGCCCCCCAAAATAAAAAATGCCCTACCCTATTCTAAATTACTAAAGTTAAAAGCTCTTTTACCTTACCAGCCCTGAACAGGGCCCTTTGCAGGGCATGCCCCAAGAAGTTCAGCTCTTTTGCCTGTAAAAAAAAACATACAATACCCCCCCCAACATTACAACCCACCACCCACATACCCCTAATCTAACCCAAACCCCCCTTAAATAAACCTAACACTAAGCCCCTGAAGATCTTCCTACCTTGTCTTCACCTCACCGGGTATCACCGATCGGTCCTGGCTCCGATATCTTCATCCAACCCAAGCGGGGGCTAGACATCCACTGAAGAAGTCCAGAAGAGTGTCCAAAGTCTTCATCCTATCCGGGAAGAAGAGGCGATCCGGACCGGCAACCATCTTGATCCAAGCGGCATCTTCTATCTTCATCCGATGACGACCGGCTCCATCCTGAAGACCTCCACCGCGGACCCATCTTCTTCCGGCGACGTCCAACTGAAGAATGACGGTTCCTTTAAGGGACGTCATCCAAGATGGCGTCCCTCGAATTCCGATTGGCTGATAGGATTCTATCAGCCAATCGGAATTAAGGTAGGAATATTCTGATTGGTTGATGGAATCAGCCAATCAGAATCAAGTTCAATCCGATTGGCTAATCCAATCATCCAATCAGATTGAGCTCGCATTCTATTGGCTGTTCCGATCAGCCAATAGAATGCGAGCTCAATCTGATTGGCTGATTGGATCAGCCAATCGGATTGAACTTGATTCTGATTGGCTGATTCCATCAGCCAATCAGAATATTCCTACCTTAATTCCGATTGGCTGATAGAATCCTATCAGCCAATCGGAATTAGAGGGACGCCATCTTGGATGACGTCCTTTAAAGGAACCGTCATTCTTCAGTTGGACGTCGCCGGAAGAAGATGGGTCCGCGGTGGAGGTCTTCAGGATGGAGCCGGTCGTCATCGGATGAAGATAGAAGATGCCGCTTGGATCAAGATGGTTGCCGGTCCGGATCGCCTCTTCTTCCCGGATAGGATGAAGACTTTGGACACTGTTCTGGACTTCTTCAGTGGATGTCTAGCCCCCGCTTGGGTTGGATGAAGATATCGGAGCCAGGACCGATCGGTGATACCCGGTGAGGTGAAGACAAGGTAGGAAGATCTTCAGGGGCTTAGTGTTAGGTTTATTTAAGGGGGGTTTGGGTTAGATTAGGGGTATGTGGGTGGTGGGTTGTAATGTTGGGGGGGGGTATTGTATGTTTTTTTTTACAGGCAAAAGAGCTGAACTTCTTGGGGCATGCCCCGCAAAGGGCCCTGTTCAGGACTGGTAAGGTAAAAGAGCTTTTAACTTTAGTAATTTAGAATAGGGTAGGGCATTTTTTATTTTGGGGGGCTTTGTTGTTTTATTAGGGGGCTTAGAGTATGTGTAATTAGTTTAAAATTGTTGTAATATTTTTCTTATGTTTGTAAATATTTTTTTATTTTTTGTAACTTAGTTCTTTTTTATTTTTTGTACTTTAGCTAGTTTATTTAATTGTATTTATTTGTAGGAATTGTATTTAATTAATTTATTGATAGTGTAGTGTTAGGTTAATTGTAGGTAGTTTATTTAATTAATTTATTGATAGTGTAGTGTTAGGTTTAATTGTAACTTAGGTTAGTAGTTATTTTACAGGTTATTTTGTAATTATTTTAACTATTTTAGCTATTAAATAGTTCTTAACTATTTAATAGCTATTGTACCTGTTTAAAATAATTACAAAGTTGCCTGTAAAATAAATATTAATCCTAAAATAGCTACAATATAATTATAATTTATATTGTAGCTATATTAGGATTTATTTTACAGGTAAGTATTTATCTTTAAATAGGAATAATTTATTTAATAAGAGTTAATTAATTTCGTTAGATGTAAATTATATTTAATTTAGGGGGGTGTTAGTGTTAGGGTTAGACTTAGCTTTAGGGGTTAATACATTTATTAGAGTAGCGGTGAGCTCCGGTCGGCAGATTAGGGGTTAATAATTGAAGTTAGGTGTCGGCGATGTTAGGGAGGGCAGATTAGGGGTTAATACTATTTATTATAGGGTTAGTGATGCTGATTAGGGGTTAATAACTTTATTATAGTAGCGCTCAGGTCCGCTCGGCAGATTAGGGGTTAATAAGTGTAGGCAGGTGGAGGCGACGTTGTGGGGGGCAGATTAGGGGTTAATAAATATAATATAGGGGTCGGCGGTGTTAGGGGCAGCAGATTAGGGGTACATAAGGATAACTTTGTTGGCGGCGCTTTGCGGTCGGCAGATTAGGGGTTAATAAGTGTAGGCAGATGGAGGCGACGTTGAGGGGGGCAGATTAGGGGTTAATAAATATAATACAGGGGTCGGCGGTGTTAGGGGGAGCAGATTAGGGGTACATAAGGATAACGTAGGTGGCGGTCGGCAGATTAGGGGTTAAAAAAAATTATTTGAGTGTCGGCGATGTGGGGGGACCTCGGTTTAGGGGTACATAGGTAGTTTATGGGTGTTAGTGTACTTTAGAGTACAGTAGTTAAGAGCTTTAGAAACCAGCGTTAGCCCAGAAAGCTCTTAACTACTGACTTTTTTCCTGCGGCTGGAGTTTTGTCGTTAGATGTCTAACGCTCACTTCAGAAACGACTCTAAATACCGGAGTTATAAAAATCCCATTGAAAAGATAGGATACGCAATTTACGTAAGGGGATCTGCGGTATGGAAAAGTCGCGGCTGAAAAGTGAGCGTTAGACCCTATTTTGAGTGACTCCAAATACCGGTGGTAGCCTAAAACCAGCGTTAGGAGCCTCTAACGCTGGTTTTCACGGCTACCGCCAAACTCCAAATCTAGGTCTTAGTATTTTATAATTTGATTACATTATTTTATGGTGATTTGTTCATATATTTCATCAGGGCTTTAGTTAATCTCTAAATCTGGGAAATATGTGTAATTATAGAGTATGATCTTTATTGCTGATAATAGAAATACTGATTTGGTTAAAGGGTTTAACAATAAAATTAAAAAAATGTTCTAATGCATTAGAATTTCTTTCATGTAATTGGCAAGAGTCCATGAGCTAGTGACGTATGGGATATACAATCCTACCAGGAGGGGCAAAGTTTCCCAAACCTCAAAATGCCTATAAATACACCCCTCACCACACCCACAATTCAATTTTACAAACCTTGCCTCCTATGGAGGTGGTGAAGTAAGTTTGTGCTAAGATTTCTACGTTGATATGCGCTTCTCAGCATTTTGAAGCCCGATTCCTCTGAGCACAGTGAATGTCAGAGGGATGTGAAGGGAGTATCACCTATTGAATGCAATGGTTTTCCTCACGGGAGATCTATTTCCTAGGTTCTCTGTTATCGGTCATAGAGATTCATCTCCTACCTCCCTTTTCAGATCGACGATATACTCTCATATTCCATTACCTCTACTGATAACCGTTTCAGTACTGGTTTGGCTATCTGCTATATATGGATGGGTGTCTTTTGGAAAGTATGTTTTCATTACTTAAGACACTCTCAGCTATGGTTTGGCACTTTATGTATTTATATAAAGTTCTAAATATATGTATTGTACTTATATTTGCCATGATTCAGGTTTCAGTATATTTCCTTTTGCAGACTGTCGGTTTCACATCTTGGAAATTCATTTCTCCAACATAGGTGTGTCCGGTCCACGGCTTCATCCTTACTTGTGGGATATTCTCTTCCCCAACAGGAAATGGCAAAGAGCCCAGCAAAGCTGGTCACATGATCCCTCCTCCGCCTTCCCTAGTCATTCTCTTTGCCGTTGTACAGGCAACATCTCCACGGAGATGGCTTAGAGTTTTTTAGTGTTTAACTGTAGTTTTTATTATTCAATCAAGAGTTTGTTATTTTAAAATAGTGCTGGTATGTACTATTTACTCTGAAACAGAAAAGAGATGAAGATTTCTGTTTGTAAGAGGAAAATGATTTTAGCAACCGTTACTAAAATCGATGGCTGTTCCACACAGGACTGTTGAGAGGAATTAACTTCAGTTGGGGGAACAGTGAGCAGACTTTTGCTGCTTGAGGTATGACACATTCTAACAAGACGATGTAATGCTGGAAGCTGTCATTTTCCCTATGGGATCCGGTAAGCCATTTTATTACAGACAGTAAATAAGGGCTTCACAAGGGCTTTTTAAGACTGTAGACATTTTCTGGGCTAAATCGATTTATATATAAACATATTTTATACTCCATAGCCTTGAGGAATTATTTTAATCTTGGGAATTTTGTAAAATAACCGGCGGGCACTGTATTGGACACCTTATTCTCTAGGGGCTTTCCCTAATCATAGGCAGAGTCTCATTTTCGCGCCTGTATTGCGCACTTGTTTTTGAGAAGCATGACATGCAGATGCATGTGTGAGGAGCTCTGATACATAGAAAAGACTTTCTGAAGGCGTCATTTGGTATCGTATTCCCCTTTGGGCTTGGTTGGGTCTCAGCAAAGCAGATACCAGGGACTGTAAAGGGGTTAAATATAAAAACGGCTCCGGTTCCGTTATTTTAAGGGTTAAAGCTTCCAAATTTAGTGTGCAATACTTTTAAGGCTTTAAGACACTGTGGTGAAATTTTGGTGAATTTTGAACAATTCCTTCATACTTTTTCGCAATTGCAGTAATAAAGTGTGTTCAGTTTAAAATTTAAAGTGACAGTAACGATTTTATTTTAAAACGTTTTTTGTACTTTGTTATCAAGTTTATGCCTGTTTAACATGTCTGAACTGCCAGATAGACTGTGTTCTGAATGTGGGGAAGCCAAGGTCCCTTCTCATTTAAATAGATGTGATTTATGTGACACAAAATTTAGAGAAAATGATGCCCAAGATGATTCCTCAAGTGAGGGGAGTAAGCATGGTACTGCATCATCCCCTCCTTCGTCTACACCAGTAACGGCTGTAATGGATAATTCTATCAAAAACATTTTAGCCAAAATGCCCACTTATCAGCGAAAGCGCGACTGCTCTGTTTTAGAAAATACTGAAGAGCATGAGGACGCTGATGAGATTGTTTCTGAAGGGCCCCTACACCAGTCTGAGGGGGCCAGGGAGGTTTTGTCTGAGGGAGAAATTTCAGATTCAGGGAAAATTTCTCAACAAGCTGAACCTGATGTGATTACATTTAAATTTAAGTTGGAACATCTCCGCGCTCTGCTTAAGGAGGTGTTATCCACTCTGGATGATTGTGAGAATTTGGTCATCCCAGAGAAACTATGTAAAATGGACAAGTTCCTAGAGGTCCCGGGGCCCCCCGAAGCTTTTCCTATACCCAAGCGGGTGGCGGACATTGTAAATAAAGAATGGGAAAGGCCCGGTATACCTTTCGTCCCTCCCCCCATATTTAAAAATTTTTTTCCTATGGTCGACCCCAGAAAGGACTTATGGCAGACAGTTCCCAAGGTCGAGGGGGCGGTTTCTACTCTAAACAAACGCACCACTATACCCATAGAAGATAGTTGTGCTTTCAAAGATCCTATGGATAAAAAATTAGAAGGTTTGCTTAAAAAGATGTTTGTTCAGCAAGGTTACCTTCTACAACCAATTTCATGCATTGTCCCTGTCACTACAGCCGCGTGTTTCTGGTTCGATGAGCTAGAAAAGGCGATCACTAGTAATTCTCCTTCTTATGAGGAGATTATGGACAGAATCCGTGCTCTTAAATTGGCTAATTCTTTCACCCTAGACGCCACTTTGCAATTGGCTAGGTTAGCGGCGAAAAATTCTGGGTTTGCTATTGTGGCGCGCAGAGCGCTTTGGTTAAAATCTTGGTCAGCGGATGCGTCTTCCAAGAACAAATTGCTTAACATTCCTTTCAAGGGGAAAACGCTGTTTGGCCCTGACTTGAAAGAGATTATCTCTGATATCACTGGGGGCAAGGGCCACGCCCTTCCTCAGGATAGGTCTTTCAAGGCCAAAAATAAACCTAATTTTCGTCCCTTTCGTAGAAACGGACCAGCCCCAAGTGCTACGTCCTCTAAGCAAGAGGGTAATACTTCTCAAGCCAAGCCAGCCTGGAGACCAATGCAAGGCTGGAACAAGGGAAAGCAGGCCAAGAAACCTGCCACTGCTACCAAGACAGCATGAGATGTTGGCCCCCGATCCGGGACCGGATCTGGTGGGGGGCAGACTCTCTCTCTTCGCTCAGGCTTGGGCAAGAGATGTTCTGGATCCTTGGGCGCTAGAAATAGTCTCCCAAGGTTATCTTCTGGAATTCAAAGGGCTTCCCCCAAGGGGGAGGTTCCACAGGTCTCAATTGTCTTCAGACCACATAAAAAAACAGGCATTCTTACATTGTGTAGAAGACCTGTTAAAAATGGGAGTGATTCATCCTGTTCCATTAGGAGAACAAGGGATGGGGTTCTACTCCAATCTGTTCGTAGTTCCCAAAAAAGAGGGAACGTTCAGACCAATCTTAGATCTCAAGATCCTAAACAAGTTTCTCAAGGTTCCATCGTTCAAAATGGAAACCATTCGAACAATTCTTCCTTCCATCCAGGAAGGTCAATTCATGACCACGGTGGATTTAAAGGATGCGTATCTACATATTCCTATCCACAAGGAACATCATCGGTTCCTAAGGTTCGCATTCCTGGACAAGCATTACCAGTTCGTGGCACTTCCGTTCGGATTAGCCACTGCTCCAAGGATTTTCACAAAGGTACTAGGGTCCCTTCTAGCGGTGCTAAGACCAAGGGGCATTGCAGTAGTACCTTACTTGGACGACATTCTGATGGAAGTAATAGGTTTGATGGTAGCGGCAATGGACATAGTTCCTTTTGCGCGCATTCATCTAAGACCATTACAACTGTGCATGCTCAGTCTGTGGAATGGGGACTATACAGACTTGTCTCCGATGATACAAGTAAATCAGAGGACCAGAGATTCACTCCGTTGGTGGCTGTCCCTGGACAACCTGTCACAGGGGATGAGCTTCCGCAGACCAGAGTGGGTCATTGTCACGACCGACGCCAGTCTGATGGGCTGGGGCGCGGCCTGGGGACCCCTGAAAGCTCAGGGTCTTTGGTCTCGGGAAGAATCTCTTCTACCGATAAATATTCTGGAACTGAGAGCGATACTCAATGCTCTCAAGGCTTGGCCTCAGCTAGCAAAGGCCAAGTTCATACGGTTTCAATCAGACAACATGACGACTGTTGCGTACATCAACCATCAGGGGGGAACAAGGAGTTCCCTGGCGATGGAAGAAGTGACCAAAATCATTCAATGGGCGGAGACTCACTCCTGCCACTTGTCTGCAATCCACATCCCAGGAGTGGAAAATTGGGAAGCGGATTTTCTGAAGTCGTCAGACATTACATCCGGGGGAGTGGGAACTCCATCCGGAAATCTTTGCCCACATTACTCAACTGTGGGGCATTCCAGACATGGATCTGATGGCCTCTCGTCAGAACTTCAAGGTTCCTTGCTACGGGTCCAGATCCAGGGATCCCAAGGCGACTCTAGTAGATGCACTAGTAGCACCTTGGACCTTCAAACTAGCTTATGTATTCCCGCCGTTTCCTCTCATCCCCAGGCTGGTAGCCAGGATCAATCAGGAGAGGGCATCGGTGATCTTGATAGCTCCTGCGTGGCCACGCAGGACTTGGTATGCAGACCTGGTGAATATGTCATTGGCTCCACCATGGAAGCTACCTTTGAGACGAGACCTTCTTGTTCAAGGTCCGTTCGAACATCCGAATCTAGTCTCACTCCAACTGACTGCTTGGAGATTGAACGCTTGATCTTATCAAAGCGAGGGTTCTCAGATTCTGTTATTGATACTCTTGTTCAGGCCAGAAAGCCTGTAACTAGAAAAATTTACCACAAAATATGGAAAAAATATATCTGTTGGTGTGAATCTAAAGGATTCCCTTGGGACAAGGTAAAAATTCCTAAGATTCTATCCTTTCTTTAAGAAGGATTGGAGAAAGGATTATCTGCAAGTTCCTTGAAGGGACAGATTTCTGCCTTGTCTGTGTTACTTCACAAAAAGCTGGCAGCTGTGCCAGATGTTCAAGCCTTTGTTCAGGCTCTGGTTAGAATCAAGCCTGTTTACAAACCTTTGACTCCTCCCTGGAGTCTCAATTTAGTTCTTTCAGTTCTTCAGGGGGTTCCGTTTGAACCCTTACATTCCGTTGATATTAAGTTATTATCTTGGAAAGTTTTGTTTTTGGTTGCAATTTCTTCTGCTAGAAGAGTTTCAGAATTATCTGCTCTGCAGTGTTCTCCTCCTTATCTGGTGTTCCATGCAGATAAGGTGGTTTTACGTACTAAACCTGGCTTTCTTCCGAAAGTTGTTTCTAACAAAAACATTAACCAGGAGATAGTCGTGCCTTCTTTGTGTCCGAATCCAGTTTCAAAGAAGGAACGTTTGTTGCACAATTTGGATGTTGTTCGCGCTCTAAAATTCTATTTAGATGCTACAAAGGATTTTAGACAAACATCTTCCTTGTTTGTTGTTTATTCTGGTAAAAGGAGAGGTCAAAAAGCAACTTCTACCTCTCTCTCTTTTTGGATTAAAAGCATCATCAGATTGGCTTATGAGACTGCCGGACGGCAGCCTCCTGAAAGAATCACAGCTCATTCCACTAGGGCTGTGGCTTCCACATGGGCCTTCAAGAACGAGGCTTCTGTTGATCAGATATGTAAGGCAGCGACTTGGTCTTCACTGCACACTTTTACCAAATTTTACAAGTTTGATACTTTTGCTTCTTCTGAGGCTATTTTTGGGAGAAAGGTTTTGCAAGCCGTGGTGCCTTCCATTTAGGTGACCTGATTTGCTCCCTCCCTTCATCCGTGTCCTAAAGCTTTGGTATTGGTTCCCACAAGTAAGGATGAAGCCGTGGACCGGACACACCTATGTTGGAGAAAACAGAATTTATGTTTACCTGATAAATTGCTTTCTCCAACGGTGTGTCCGGTCCACGGCCCGCCCTGGTTTTTTAATCAGGTCTGATAATTTATTTTCTTTAACTACAGTCACCACGGTATCATATGATTTCTCCTATGCAAATATTCCTCCTTTACGTCGGTCGAATGACTGGGGAAGGCGGAGCCTAGGAGGGATCATGTGACCAGCTTTGCTGGGCTCTTTGCCATTTCCTGTTGGGGAAGAGAATATCCCACAAGTAAGGATGAAGCCGTGGACCGGACACACCGTTGGAGAAAGCAATTTATCAGGTAAACATAAATTCTGTTTTTTTAGGAAAATGTATTTCTTACCTGGGGTATAGTCTTTTTTCAATTGACTGTCATTTTAAATTCGCGGGCAGAATTAGGCTTGCGAGGGTGCAAAATGCCAAAGTATATTGCGTCATTTTTTGGCGCAAAGTTATGTTCAATTACGCAAATTCGTCATTTCCAGCGTCTTAGTCGACGCCAAGTCCTTTCACAGGGTTGCTTCTTCAATGACGCGAGTGTGTCATTTCCGGATGTTCTTAGCACCAAAACATATTTTTTCTGTTTGTGTTGTGCATCATACTTGGCGCCAAATATTTTCATTATTTAAAACCCCATTCCTATATGCCTCTTGCTTTTTTCTCTATCAGAGTGCTATGCTGTTTGCATTTTTTTCCCATTCCTGAAACTGCCATATAAGGAAATTGATAATTTTGCTTTTTATGATGTTTTTTCTCTTACATTTGCAAGATGTCTCAAACTGATCCTGTCTCAGAAATCACTGTTGGAACCCTGCTGCCTGATAACAGTTCTACCAAAGCTAAGTACATTTGTTGTAAACTTGTGGAGATTATATCTCCAGCTGTGGTTTGTACTAGTTGTCATGATAAACTTTTACATGCAGAGAATGTATCCATCAGTAATCGTGGCCGGACTTTTAGCCGACGGACACTTGGCCGACGGACATTTGGCCGAAACACAAGTGGCTGTCACATAACAGTCCGGCCACGAGATAGATAGATTTGATAGATAGATAGATACATAGATACATAGATTAGATAGATAGATCAATAGATGCAATAGATACATTTGATAGATATGATAGATAGATTTGATAGATAAATAGATAGATTTGATAGATAGATAGTTTCCCAGACAGAAAATTACAAAACGTGCGGCCTGGGACCCATGGTAAGGTTCCCAGAGGCAGTTGCGGCTCCCGAGGCTCTGATTAGAACAGAGCACTCTGGAACGTATCTGCCCTCGGCCGAAATCGGAACATTCTTTAGCTTTCTGTCTGTCAGCCAAATGTCCGTCGGCCAAATGTCCGTCTGCCAAATGTCCTTCTGCCAAATGTCTTTCTGCATTTTGTCAGAGCACCATCAGTAATAGTACATTGCCTGTTGCTGTCCTTTCAACATCTAATGTACAAGATATTCCTGTGAATTTAAAATAATTTATTGCTGATTCTATTCAGAAGGCTTTGTCTGCCATCCCGCCTTCTAATAAACGTAAAAGGTCTTTTAAAACTTCTCATAAAGTTGATGAAATTTCAAATGACCGACAACATACTGAATTATCCTCCTCTGATTAGGATCTATCTGATTCAGAAGATCCTTCCTCAGATATTGACACTGACAAATTTACTTATTTAAATGGAGTATATTCGTTCTTTGTTAAAAGAATTACATTGGATATTGAGGAAACTAGTCCTCAATGGAACCAGAAGGCAGGGGTTACTAGCTACCCTCCTTCAAATATGCAATGCGTTTCTCAGTGCTTTACCACACTGTTTCATCAGGCATCTTCAGCATTCTGGCTCCATTGTTTTATATTTTTATCTGTATTTTTTGTATTTTTGATTTACAATAAATCAGTTTTAAATTTTGTTCATTATACATTGGAACCGTGCCTTTCCTACCTACCTGTTACTCCTTAGGGAGTTATAGGCTGCATTTGTGTCAGTCTATTCTGCAGTTTTAGTTTATAGTCTCTATTCTTTGAGACTTTTCTATATATTTTGGAGTACCTGTGTTCCAGTACTTGTGTTACCATGATATCAGTAAGCTGGTTTGCTGCTAAATATCCAGCTTGTGCCTAATAGCACTGTCTGAGTGCTCTTCACAAATGTGAGCATACTGAATGAGAATCTACACTGATATATTTTTGGTTTATTACTGGTAAACACAGGCACCCTGTTTTGTCTTATCTTCTCCAGATTTGATGTCATTCTGTCCCTGCAATCAGTGAGCTGGGTTGCTGTCAAACATTCAGCCTGTTTCCAATAGCACTGTCTGAGTGCTCTTTGCAAATGTGAGTACCCTGATTAGGGCTCTTTGAAAATTATCATTTGGTTATCTACTGGTACAAATAAAAATCCAAGCAGGAGCAGCACCACCAAGGAAGCAATTCAATCTTTTCTTTATCTGACCTTAATCATGTGGTATATGATATACCACATGATTAAGGTCAGATAGACCGAAACGTCGTGTTTGTTGATTTTATGATGTCCCAATAAAGAAAATATTGAATTGCTTCCTTGGTGGTGCTGCTCCTGCTTGGATTTTTATTTCTATTTAAGGTTGTTTGGCAGGACCTTTGGAGCGTGCACCCATTTGCAGATTGTGCTGGGCTTGTTTGTTTGCTATATCTACTGGTACACACAGGCGCCTCTCTTGTTTCTTTCATCTTGATACTAAAACTAATAAACATTTAAATTCTGCTTATAACCCTCCTGTGGTTACTCCAGAAGTTTTTTTCCAGTTCCTGATGCTATTTCTGATATGATTTCTAAGGAATGGAATAGGCCTGGTACTTCTTTTATTCCTTCTTCAAGGTTTAAAAAATTGTATCTTTTGCCAGCAGTTACATTGGAGTTTTGGGAAAAGATCCCCAAAGTTGATGGGGCTATCTCTACTCTTACTAAACGTACTACTATTCCTATGGAAGATAGTATTTCTTTTAAAGCTCCTTTAGATAGGAAACTTGAATCTTATCTAAGGAAAGCCTATTTATATTCTGGTCATTTTCTCAGTCCTGCAATTTCTTTGGCTGATGTTGCAGCTGCATCAACTTTTTGGTTGGAAAATTTAGCACAACAAGAATTGGATTCTGATTTGTCTAGCATTGTTCGCTTGCTTCAACATGCTAATCATTTTATTTGTGATGACATTTTTGATATCATCAAAATTGATGTTAAATCTATGTCTTTAGCTATTTTAGCTAGAAGAGCTTTGTGGTTTAAATCTTGGAATGCTGACATGACGTCTAAGTCTAGATTGCTGTCTCTTTATTTCCAAGGTAATAAGTTATTTGGTTCTCTGTTGGATTCGATTATTTCAACTGTCACTGGGGGGAAGGGAGTTTTTTGCCTCAGGATAAAGACCTAAGGGAAAATCTAAAGCTTCTAACCATTTTCGTTCCTTTCGACAAATTAGGGACCGAAACCTAATCCTTCCCCCTAAGGAATCTGTTTCCAGTTGGAAACCTTCTTCAAATTGGAATAAATCCAAGCCATTTAAGAAAACAAAGCCAGCTCTCAAGTCTGCATGAAGGTGCGGCCTTCATTCCAGCTCTGCTGGTAGGGGGCAGATTAAGATTTTTTTCTCTCACGCATCCCAGCAAATCCAGTAAAGGCTCAGGCTTTCCTGAAGTGTTTCAAATCAGTTTTCATGGGTAATCATGCCGGTTCTGGTTCAGGAACAGGGTTTGGGGTGTTGTTCAGATCTATTCATTTTCCCAAAGAAAGAAAATTCATTCAGATCAGTTCTGGATCTGAGAATTGTTATGTAAGTGTACCAATTTTCAAAATGGTTACTATAAGGACTATTCTGCCTTTTGTTCAGCACGGGCATTATATGTCCACAATAGACTTACAGGATGCATATCTTCAAATTCCGATTCATCCAGATCATTATCAGTTTCTGAGTTTCTCTTTTCTAGACAAGCATTACCAATTTGTCGCTCTTCCTTTTGGCCCAGCGACAGCTCCAAGAATCTTTTCAAAGGTTCTCGGTGCCCTACTCTCTGTAATCAGAGAGCTGGGTATTGCTGTGTTTTCTTATTTGGATGATATCTTGGCACTAGCTCAGTCTTTACATTCTGCAAAATCTCGCACAAATCAACTAGTGTTGTTTCTTTAAAAACATGGTTGGAGGATCAGTTTACCAAAAAGTTCTTTGATTCTTCAGACAAAGGTCTCCTTTTTCGGTTTCCAGATATATTCAGTGTCCATGACTCTGTCTCTAATAGACAAGAGACGTTTAAAATTGGTTTCAGCCCGTCGGAACCTTCAGTCTCAGTCATTCCCTTCAGTAGCTATGTGCATGGAAGTTTTAGGTCTCATGACTTCAGCATCGGATGCAATCCCCTTTGCTTGTTTTCATATGAGACCTCTCCAGCTTTGTATGCTGAACCAATAGTGCAGGGAATATACACGGATATCACAATTAATATCCTTAAATCCCAATGTTCGACTATCTCTGACCTGGTGGTTAAATCACCATCGTATAGTTCTAGGGGCCTCTTTTGTTCGTCCAACCTGGACTGTGATCACAACAGATGCGAGTCTTTCAGGTTGGGGAGCTGTTTGGGGATCTATGACAGCACAAGGGGTTTGGAAATCTCAAGAGGCAACATTACCAATCAATATTTTGGATTTCCATTCGATTTTCAGGGCTCTTCAGATTTAGCCTCTGTTAAATAGAGAGAACCGTTCATTTGTTTTCAGACAGACAATATCACAACTGTGGCATATGTCAATCATCAGGGTGGAACTCACAGTCCCCAAGCTATGAAATAAGTATCTTGGATACTTGTTTGGATGGAATCCAGCTCCTGTCTAATTTCTGCGGTTCATATCCCAGGTATAGACAATTGGGAAGCAGATTATCTCAGCCGTCAGACTTTACATCCGGGGGGAGTGGCCCCTCCATCCAGATGTGTTTTCTCAGGTTGTTCAGATGTGGGGTCTTCCAGAAATAGATCTGATGGCTTCTCATCTAAACAAGAGACTTCCCAGGTACCTGTCCAGGTCCAGGGATCCTCAGGCGGAAGCAGTGGATGCGTTGTCAACCTGCTTATATTTTACCGCCTCTAGTTCTTCTTCCAAGAGTGATCTCCAAAATCATCATGGAGCAATCGTTTTTGTTGCTGTGGCTCCTGCATGGCCTCACAGGTTTTGGTATGTGGATCTTATTCGGATGTCCAGTTGCCAACCTTGGCCACTTCCATTAAGGCCGGACCTTCTGTCTCAAGGTTCGTTTTTCCATTAGGATCTCAAATCATTCAATTTGAAGGTATGGAAATTGAACGCCTAGTGCTTAGTCATAGAGGTTTCTCTGACTCGATGAGTTATACTATGTTACAGGCTCGTAAATCTGTTTCTAGAAAGATTTATTATCGAGTTTGGAAGACTTATATTTCATGGTGTTCTTCTCATAAATTCTCTTGGCATTCTTTTAGAATTCCTAGAATTTTACAGTTTCTTCAGGATGGTTTAGATAAGGGTTCGTCTGCAAGTTCCTTGAAGGGACAATCTCTGCTCTTTCTGTTTTATTTCACAGAAAGATTGCTAAGCTTCCTGATATTCACTGTTCTGTACAGGCTTTGGTTTCGTATCAAGCCTGTCATTTAATCAATCTCTCCTCCTTGGAGTCTTAATTTGGTTTTGAAGGCTTAACAGGCTCCTCCATTTGAGCCTATGCATTCTTTGGACATTAAACTACTTTCTTGGAAAGTGTTGTTCCTTTTGGCAATCTCTTCTGCTAGAAGAGTTTCTGAATTATCTGCTCTTTCTTGTGAATCTCCTTTTCTGATTTTTCATCAGAATAAGACGGTTTTGCGGACTTCATTTAAATTCTTACCTAAGGTTGTGAATTCTAACAACATTAATAGAGAAATTGTTTTCCCTTCCTTGTGTCCTAATCTTAAGAATTCTTTGGAGAGATCTTTACATTCTTTGGATGTGGTAAGAGCTTTGAAATATTATGTTGAAGCTACTAAAGATTTCAGGAAGACTTCTAGTCTATTTGTTATCTTTTCTGGTTCTAGGAAAGGTCAGAAGGCTTCTGCCGTTTCTTTGGCATTGTGGTTAAAGCTTTTGATTCATCAAGCTTATCTGGAGTCGGTTCAAGCACCGCCTCAGAGAATTACTGCTCATTCTACTAGATCAGTCTCCACTTTGTGGGCTTTTGAGAATGAAGCTTCGGTTGATCAGATTTGCAAAGCAGCATCTTGGTCTTCTTTGCATACATTTACTAAATTCTACCGTTTTCATGTATTTGCTTCTTTGGAAGCAGTTTTTGGTAGAAAAGTTCTTCAGGCAGCTGTTTCAGTTAGATTCTTCTGCTTATGTTTTAAGTTTTTCTTTTCATTTATGAGAATAAACTTATATTTTGGGTTGTGGATTATTTTTTTCAGCGGAAAATGGCTGTTTTTATTTTATCCCTCCAACTCTAGTGACTCTTGCGTGGAGTTCCACATCTTGGGTATTGCTATCCCATACATCACTAGCTCATGGACTCTTGCTAATTACATGAAAGAAAACATAATTTATGTAAGAACTTACCTGATAAATTCATTTCTTTCATATTAGCAAGAGTCCATGAGGCCCACCCTTTTTATGATTTCTTTGTATAAAGCACAATTATTTCCAAATTTCTTTTGTTGATGCTTTTTACTCCTTTCTTTATCACCCCACTTTTTGGCTATTCATTAAACTGAATTGTGGGTGTGGTGAGGGGTGTATTTATAGGCATTTTGAGGTTTGGGAAACTTTGCCCCTCCTTGTAGGATTGTATATCCCATACGTCACTAGCTCATGGACTCTTGCTAATATGAAAGAAATGAATTCATCAGGTAAGTTCTTACATAAATTATGCTATTTGTTTCTTTGTCTCAAAAGGCTGTTAAGTTACAGCAGTATTTTGGATTGTGCAATACTCTTAAATGGACATTAAACACTAAACTAAGTACATTTTATAAGCACGGTATTGAGGTTATGCCCCTCCCCACTTTAGTCATGGGCGCCGCCATATTAAAATCTAGCTTTCACAACATTCCAGGGCTGATGTATTTGCAGGTAGCTTAAGGTCAGCTGCTACACTTGTGCAGTGTAATCTGGGTTCGATAATGGCAACACCCATGATTAATTCTGCGAATAGTGTCCCTTTAACTCACTAATTATAATATCAACTCAGTGAACGCACTAATAGCGCACTGCACCAGCCGTTAAAAATATAGGGCACGCTAAAAACGTTTAAGCTTATGATGCTCTGGTTAAGATTTTTAACCATCTAATACCTGACTGTACATTGTTCTGAGCATGAGGCTAAGCACAGATAACGCACCATGGGCTATTTGCTTGCGCTCAACTTGTAATCCAGCCTGTAGTTAGATGCAAGTAATAGAGCAATAAGAAAGTGATCTATTGCAGCAGTGCATTTCCTTGTATGTTCCCTTAATATAAATTAATAGATGTGTTTGTTTACTCAGAGGTTTGTGTCTGCTGCCTTGTAGTTCAGTATAATCTTGTCATTTATCAGCTGGGATTAGTCTTTTTTTAATAAATCTGAAGAAATCTTAAAGACACATTAAACACTTTGAGCTGGTAATATAAAATTATACATTGTGTGTATGTATATATATATATATATATATATATATATAAAACCTCTGCAATATAATTTCATTATTTATTTTGACCCATTTTCCTGTAGTTCTATTCTGAAATTCTGAGCTTTTCAGTTCCTATTAGAATTGGAAGTGCAGAACACTGTTATATTCCACACAACCATTGGCTGCACACTCTAGTTACCTATTTAACTGCCCCTAATTGGCCACAGCAGAGAAGGTAACCTAAGTTACAACATGGCAGCTCCCACTGTTTTATAGACACTTAAACTTTACACTTATTTTGTCAATATTTAAACAGCTAATGAAACTTTAAAAAATACATCTACACGTGTTTAGTGTCCCTTTAATGATGTTTACCAGAAACAAACAGATTGCAGGCTGTAGACGTGACTGCTTGTACTGGCAGTAACTTGCTTTGTTTGTGCACTGTGCTGGCAGGATCACTTGTTTGCTTCATTATATGAAGAGTTAGGAAGCTAAGCTAGGAGTGCAGTGTGATTGTAACCAGCGATACTAACAATACACAAACTATAGACTGTAGCAACCCTTACTGGTATAGACAATAACAATACACAAACTATACACTTAGCTTGTACCTTTACAGCAGGTAGACTGTAGCAACCCTTACTGGTATAGATAATAACAATACACAAACTATACACTTAGCTTGTACCTTTACAGCAGGTAGACTGTAGCAACCCTTACTGGTATAGATAATAACAATACACAAACTATACACTTAGCTTGTACATTTACAGCAGGTAGACTGTAGCAACCCTTACTGGTATAGACAATAACAATACACAAACTATACACTTAGCTTGTACCTTTACAGCAGGTAGAATGTAGCAACCCTTACTGGTATAGATACGAACAATACACAAACTATACACTTAGCTTGTACCTTTACAGCAGGTAAACTGTAGCAACCCTTACTGGTATAGACAATAACAATACACAAACTATACACTTAGCTTGTACCTTTACAGCTGGTAGACTGTAGCAACCCTTACTGGTATAGATAATAACAATACACAAACTATACACTTAGCTTGTACCTTTACAGCAGGTAAACTGTAGCAACCCTTACTGGTATAGACAATAACAATACACAAACTATACACTTAGCTTGTACCTTTACAGCAGGTAGAATGTAGCAACCCTTACTGGTATAGATAATAACAATACACAAACTATACACTTAGCTTGTACCTTTACAGCTGGTAGACTGTAGCAACCCTTACTGGTATAGATAATAACAATACACAAACTATACACTTAGCTTGTACCTTTACAGCAGGCAGACTGTAGCAACCCTTACTGGTATAGACAATAACAATACACAAACTATACACTCAGCTTGTACCTTTACAGCTGGTAGACTGTAGCAACCCTTACTGGTATAGACAATAACAATACACAAACTATACACTCAGTTTGTACATTTACAGCAGGTAGACTGTAGCAACCCTTACTGGTATAGACAATAACAAGGCATTGCAATAAATGTAAGTAGAAAGGAACAGTAAAGTCAACATTGAATCTAAATTGACTGGGTAGAGTTTCACATTTTAAACAATACATTTTAACAATACACAAACTATACACTCAGCTTGTACATTTACAGCAGGTAAACTGTAGCAACCCTTACTGGTATAGATAATAACAATACACAAACTATACTCTCAGCTTGTACCTTTACAGCTGGTAAACTGTATCAACCCTTACTGGTATAGACAATAACAATACACAAACTATACACTCAGCTTGTACCTTTACAGCAGGTAAACTGTATCAACCCTTACTGGTATAGACAATAACAATACACAAACTATACACTCAGCTTGTACATTTACAGCTGGTAGACTGTAGCAACCCTTACTGATATAGATACTAACAATACACAAACTATACACTCAGCTTGTACATTTACAGCTGGTAGACTGTAGCAACCCTTACTGATATAGATACTAACAATACACAAACTATACACTCAGCTTGTACATTTACAGCAGGTAGACTGTAGCAACCCTTACTGGTATAGACAATAACAATACACAAACTATACACTCAGCTTGTACATTTACAGCAGG
This sequence comes from Bombina bombina, assembly GCF_027579735.1. Taxonomy (NCBI): domain Eukaryota; kingdom Metazoa; phylum Chordata; class Amphibia; order Anura; family Bombinatoridae; genus Bombina; species Bombina bombina. The sequence goes on along the minus strand of NC_069508.1, from coordinate 183,343,217 downwards.
TAGACTGAAGCAACCCTTACTGGTATAGATAATAACAATACACAAACTATACACTTAGCTTGTACATTTACAGCAGGTAGACTGAAGCAACCCTTACTGGTATAGACAATAACAATACACAAACTATACACTCAGCTTGTACCTTTACAGCAGGTAGACTGTAGCAACCCTTACTGGTATAGATAATAACAATACACAAACTATACACTTAGCTTGTACCTTTACAGCAGGTAGACTGTAGCAACGCTTACTGGTATAGACAATAACAATACACAAACTATACACTCAGCTTGTACATTTACAGAAGGTAGACTGTAGCAACCCTTACTGATATAGATACTAACAATACACAAACTATACACTCAGCTTGTACATTTACAGAAGGTAGACTGTAGCAACCCTTACTGGCATAGATACTAACAATACACAAACTATACACTCAGCTTGTACCTTTACAGTAGGTAGACTTTAGCAACGCTTACTGGTATAGATACTAACAATACACAAACTATACACTCAGCTTGTACCTTTACAGCTGGTAGACTGTAGCAACCCTTACTGGTATAGATAATAACAATACACAAACTATACACTTAGCTTGTACATTTACAGAAGGTACACTGTAGCAACCCTTACTGGTATAGACAATAACAATACACAAACTATAGACTCAGCTTGTACCTTTACAGCAGGCAGACTGTAGCAACCCTTACTGGTATAGACAATAACAATACACAAACTATACACTCAGCTTGTACATTTACAGAAGGTAGACTGTAGCAACCCTTACTGGCATAGATACTAACAATACACAAACTATACACTCAGCTTGTACCTTTACAGCTGGTAGACTGTAGCAACCCTTACTGGTATAGATAATAACAATACACAAACTATACACTTAGCTTGTACATTTACAGAAGGTACACTGTAGCAACCCTTACTGGTATAGACAATAACAATACACAAACTATAGACTCAGCTTGTACCTTTACAGCAGGCAGACTGTAGCAACCCTTACTGGTATAGACAATAACAAGGCATTGCAATAAATGTAAGTAGAAAGGAACAGTAAAGTCAACATTGAATCTAAATTGACTGGGTAGAGTTTCACATTTTAAACAATACATTTTAACAATACACAAACTATACACTCAGCTTGTACCTTTAGAGCAGGTAGACTGTAGCAACCCTTACTGGTATAGACAATAACAATACACAAACTATACACTCAGCTTGTACATTTACAGAAGGTAGACTGTAGCAACCCTTACTGGTATAGACAATAACAATACACAAACTATATACTCAGCTTGTACATTTACAGAAGGTAGACTGTAGCAACCCTTACTGGCATAGATACTAACAATACACAAACTATACACTCAGCTTGTATATTTACAGCAGGTAGACTGTAGCAACGCTTACTGGTATAGACAATAACAATACACAAACTATACACTCAGCTTGTACCTTTACAGCAGGTAGACTGTAGCAACCCTTACTGGTATAGACAATAACAAGGCATTGCAATAAATGTAAGTAGAAAGGAACAGTAAAGTCAACATTGAATCTAAATTGACTGGGTAGAGTTTCACATTTTAAACAATACATTTTAACAATACACAAACTATACACTCAGTTTGCACCTTTACAGCAGGTAGACTGTAGCAACCCTTACTGGTATAGACAATAACAATACACAAACTATACACTCAGTTTGTACCTTTACAGCAGGTAGACTGTAGCAACCCTTACTGGTATAGACAATAACAATACACAAACTATACACTCAGTTTGTACCTTTACAGCAGGTAGACTGTAGCAACCCTTACTGGTATAGACAATAACAATACACAAACTATACACTTAGCTTGTACATTTACAGCAGGTAGACTGTAGCAACCCTTACTGGTATAGACAATAACAATACACAAACTATACACCAAGGCCTCGCTTCCATTGAGTCGTAATTCAGTTTGCGTGCACTCGCAAACCGATAAATATGCTGTCGGAAGCAATATCGTTTATCGACTGTTTCCAATGGCGCGTTATACCTCAATATCGGCAGCCGGACTTCGGCTGCCGAAAAGATCTTCGCGTCCCATAGAAAGTAATAGAAGCCGTTAATCGATAAATTATACCAGGTTTCCAATGAAAGCGCTAACCGTTAATACATTGTCGGAGGCTGTCGATACATTGAGAAATATTACCCCCAGCTCAACTAGGTGTAAAAGAGGAAAATTGTGCTTTCTGAGACCTATTTTCTATTTAAATTATAAAACTTGCAAATAATGCAAGTGTTTTAATGTAGAAATAAATTGTTATAAGTAATATTTATTGTTGTCTCATGTATAGAAATAGTTGAACTTATATTCTAATAGAAATATCAATATATATTTAAATATAATAATATATGCAAGAACATATATACAGAATGCAAACTAGACCTATGCCTAGGGCAGCAATAAATATTACTTATATTTATGAAGTGTTAAATATAATTATATTAGAAAATAGTATTTGATTATTAAAAATATGGATAAGTGTTTTTTATTTTTCTTGAGAGGCGATCACAGGTAAGAAGCACGGACGTTAAACGTAAATTCTATAGCGTAAGGTCGGGTTACCTTAGCAACTAATTGATTTTCAAGAAATCCGACGTTAGATGGAAGCGTTAACACAACGTTAACTTACAGCTACACGAAAAGAGCGACTGCGCGCAACACGCTAATCTTTTCAATGGAAACCTGGTACTAAAATGCAGCCGTAAATTACTTTTAGCTGTCGGCCGCTTCGGTAGCTTACGGCTCCATTTTTAACGACTCAATGGAAGCGAGGCCTTAGCTTGTACCTTTACAGCAGGTAGACTGTAGCAACCCTTACTGGTATAGACAATAACAATACACAAACTATACACTTAGCTTGTACCTTTACAGCAGGTAAACTGTAGCAACCCTTACTGGTATAGACAATAACAATACACAAACTATACACTCAGCTTGTACCTTTACAGCAGGTAGACTGTAGCAACCCTTACTGGTATAGACAATAACAATACACAAACTATACACTTAGCTTGTACCTTTACAGCAGGTAAACTGTAGCAACCCTTACTGGTATAGACAATAACAATACACAAACTATACACTCAGCTTGTACCTTTACAGCAGGTAGACTGTAGCAACCCTTACTGGTATAGACAATAACAATACACAAACTATACACTTAGCTTGTACCTTTACAGCAGGTAGACTGTAGCAACCCTTACTGGTATAGACAATAACAATACACAAACTATACACTCAGCTTGTACCTTTACAGCAGGTAGACTGTAGCAACCCTTACTGGTATAGACAATAACAATACACAAACTATACACTCAGCTTGTACCTTTACAGCAGGTAGACTGTAGCAACCCTTACTGGTATAGATAATAACAATACACAAACTATACACTTAGCTTGTACCTTTACAGCAGGTAGACTGTAGCAACCCTTACTGGTATAGACAATAACAATACACAAACTATACACTCAGCTTGTAACTTTACAGCAGACAGACTGTAGCAACCCTTACTGGTATAGACAATAACAATACACAAACTATACACTCAGCTTGTAACTTTACAGCAGACAGACTGTAGCAACCCTTACTGGTATAGATAATAACAATACACAAACTATACACTTAGCTTGTACATTTACAGCAGGTAGACTGTAGCAACCCTTACTGGTATAGACAATAACAATACACAAACTATACACTTAGCTTGTACCTTTACAGCTGGTAGACTGTAGCAACCCTTACTGATATAGATACTAACAATACACAAACTATACACTCAGCTTGTACCTTTACAGCAGGTAGACTGTAGCAACCCTTACTGGTATAGATAATAACAATACACAAACTATACACTCAGCTTGTACATTTACAGCAGGCAGACTGTAGCAACCCTTACTGGTATAGATAATAACAATACACAAACTATACACTCAGCTTGTACCTTTACAGCAGGTAGACTGTAGCAACCCTTACTGGTATAGACAATAACAATACACAAACTATACACTTAGCTTGTACATTTACAGCAGACAGACTGTAGCAACCCTTACTGGTATAGACAATAACAATACACAAACTATACACTTAGCTTGTACATTTACAGCAGGTAGACTGTAGCAACCCTTACTGGTATAGATAATAACAATACACAAACTATACACTTAGCTTGTACCTTTACAGCAGGTAGACTGTAGCAACCCTTACTGATATAGATACTAACAATACACAAACTATACACTCAGCTTGTACCTTTACAGCTGGTAGACTGTAGCAACCCTTACTGGTATAGATAATAACAATACACAAACTATACCCTCAGCTTGTACCTTTACAGCTGGTAGACTGTAGCAACCCTTACTGGTATAGACAATAACAATACACAAACTATACACTCAGCTTGTACCTTTACAGCAGGCAGACTGTAGCAACCCTTACTGGTATAGATAATAACAATACACAAACTATACACTCAGCTTGTACCTTTACAGCAGGCAGACTGTAGCAACCCTTACTGGTATAGATAATAACAATACACAAACTATACACTCAGCTTGTACCTTTACAGCAGGCAGACTGTAGCAACCCTTACTGGTATAGATAATAACAATACACAAACTATACACTCAGCTTGTACCTTTACAGCAGGTAGAATGTAACAACCCTTACTGGTATAGACAATAACAATACACAAACTATACACTCAGCTTGTACCTTTACAGCAGGTAGAATGTAGCAACCCTTACTGGTATAGACAATAACAATACACAAACTATACACTCAGCTTGTACCTTTACAGCTGGTAGACTGTAGCAACCCTTACTGGTATAGATAATAACAATACACAAACTATACACTCAGCTTGTACATTTACAGCAGGTAGACTGTAGCAACCCTTACTGGTATAGACAATAACAATACACAAACTATACACTCAGCTTGTACCTTTACAGCTGGTAGACTGTAGCAACCCTTACTGGTATAGATAATAACAATACACAAACTATACACTCAGCTTGTACCTTTACAGCAGGTAGAATGTAGCAACCCTTACTGGTATAGACAATAACAATACACAAACTATACACTTAGCTTGTAACTTTACAGCAGACAGACTGTAGCAACCCTTACTGGTATAGATAATAACAATACACAAACTATACACTCAGCTTGTACCTTTACAGCAGGTAGACTGTAGCAACCCTTACTGGTATAGATAATAACAATACACAAACTATACACTTAGCTTGTACCTTTACAGCTGGTAGACTGTAGCAACCCTTACTGGTATAGATAATAACAATACACAAACTATACACTCAGCTTGTACCTTTACAGCTGGTAGACTGTAGCAACCCTTACTGGTATAGATAATAACAATACACAAACTATACACTCAGCTTGTACCTTTACAGCAGGCAGACTGTAGCAACCCTTACTGGTATAGATAATAACAATACACAAACTATACACTCAGCTTGTACCTTTACAGCAGGTAGAATGTAGCAACCCTTACTGGTATAGATAATAACAATACACAAACTATACACTTAGCTTGTACCTTTACAGCAGGTAGACTGTAGCAACCCTTACTGATATAGATACTAACAATACACAAACTATACACTCAGCTTGTAACTTTACAGCTGGTAGACTGTAGCAACCCTTACTGGTATAGACAATAACAATACACAAACTATACACTCAGCTTGTAACTTTACAGCTGGTAGACTGTAGCAACCCTTACTGGTATAGACAATAACAATACACAAACTATACACTCAGCTTGTACCTTTACAGCAGGTAGAATGTAGCAACCCTTACTGGTATAGATAATAACAATACACAAACTATACACTTAGCTTGTACATTTACAGCTGGTAGACTGTAGCAACCCTTACTGATATAGATAATAACAATACACAAACTATACACTCAGCTTGTACCTTTACAGCAGGTAGACTGTAGCAACCCTTACTGGTATAGATAATAACAATACACAAACTATACACTTAGCTTGTACCTTTACAGCTGGTAGACTGTAGCAACCCTTACTGGTATAGATACGAACAATACACAACCTATACACTCAGCTTGTACCTTTACAGCAGGTAGACTTTAGCAACGATTACTGGTATAGACAATAACAATACACAAACTATACCCTCAGCTTGTACCTTTACAGCAGGTAGACTGTAGCAACCCTTACTGGTATAGATAATAACAATACACAAACTATACACTCAGCTTGTACCTTTACAGCAGGTAGACTGTAGCAACCCTTACTGATATAGATACTAACAATACACAAACTATACACTCAGCTTGTACCTTTACAGCAGGTAGACTGTAGCAACCCTTACTGGTATAGACAATAACAAGGCATTGCAATAAATGTAAGTAGAAAGGAACAGTAAAGTCAACATTGAATCTAAATTGACTGGGTAGAGTTTCACATTTTAAACAACTTTCCAATTTACTTTTATTTTCAAATTTGCTTAGTTCTCTTGGTATCCTTTATTAAAAAGTAATCCTCATGAGCATGCGTTTGTCTTTAGCCACCTACAGCAGTGTTTGCAGCATTGTTTATTGCAGTGCTATACTATGTTACAAGCACTGTTGTTATAGACTGCTCCTGAACTCCTATAAGCCTACCTAGGTATACTGTTCAACAAATGATGCCAAGAGAACAAAGCAAATCTGATAATAGAAGTAAGTTGTTTAAACGTGCATGCTCTATCTGAATCACTTTACTGTTCCTTTAATCAATCCAGAAGTGCCTATTTAATTAATATGGATAATATGACACTGAGGACAAAAGTACCTTATGGTAATATAAAGCAGATTGCTATGTACGTACACTTTTTGTTTTGTGCTGTTTTACTCCAGACTTTGAGAGCCCTAATAACAAAATACTCTAAACCTAATACCCTAACAGTGACCACTAGTGTTAGCCCATAGTTCATGTTGGTTAGAAAAGTGCAGACATGAACCTTATTATACCAAAAATAATTTTAAATTGATAGGAAAGCAAAAATTAAACTTGCAAGAATCAGAGCGTGTAATTTGAAGACACTTGTAAAATCACTTATGTTTTCAAATGGGCTTTGTTCTCTTGGTATCCCTTGTTGAATATGAATATCCTACACTAGTGGGGAGTTAGCTGCTGATTGGTGCCTGCACACATTTGTCTCTTGTGATTGGCTGACTAGATGTGTTCAGCTAGTTGCCAGAAGTGCAATACTGTTCCTTCAGCAAAGGATAACAAGATAATGAAGCATATTTAATAATAAAAGTAAATATGAACGTTGTTTAAAATTGTATGTTCTATCTGAATCATGAATTAAATTTTTTGGGGTTTCCTGTCCCTTTAACTATAAAAAAATGTTACTGTGGTATTTTAAAGGGGCATACAGCTCACAACTGAAATAAACCTGAAAGCGTTTCTGTTTTCATTACAGCATTTTCGCAGTACCAATATATTGGCCAAAGTGCTTCAAGTAAAAGCTCTGACTGTGTCAATGAGTTTTTACTATGCACAGAGCATATGTACATATCCAACACACCTTCATTCAAATACCACACCTCTTAGCAACAGTATATATTGTGTTTAGTGAGGACTTATTGTGTATCATTGCTAGTATTTGCAGGAGACATACACGGTATATATTGTGTTTAGTGAGGACTTATTGTGTATCATTGCTAGTATTTGCAGGAGACATACACAGTATATATTGTGTTTAGTGAGGACTTATTGTGTATCATTGCTAGTATTTGCAGGAGACATACACAGTATATATTGTGTTTAGTGAGGACTTATTGTGTATCATTGCTAGTATTTGCAGGAGACATACACAGTATATATTGTGTTTAGTGGGGACTTATTGTGTATCATTGCTAATATTTGCAGGAGACATACACAGTATATATTGTGTTTAGTGAGGACTTATTGTGTATCATTGCTAATATTTGCAGGAGACATACACAGTATATATTGTGTTTAGTGAGATCTTATTGTGTATCATTGCTAGTATTTGCAGGAGACATACACGGTATATATTGTGTTTAGTGAGGACTTATTGTGTATCATTGCTAGTATTTGCAGGAGACATACACAGTATATATTGTGTTTAGTGAGGACTTATTGTGTATCATTGCTAGTATTTGCAGGAGACATACACAGTATATATTGTGTTTAGTGAGGACTTATTGTGTATCATTGCTAGTATTTGCAGGAGACATACACAGTATATATTGTGTTTAGTGGGGACTTATTGTGTATCATTGCTAATATTTGCAGGAGACATACACAGTATATATTGTGTTTAGTGAGGACTTATTGTGTATCATTGCTAATATTTGCAGGAGACATACACAGTATATATTGTGTTTAGTGAGATCTTATTGTGTATCATTGCTAGTATTTGCAGGAGACATACACAGTATATATTGTGTTTAGTGAGGACTTATTGTGTATCATTGCTAGTATTTGCAGGAGACATACACGGTATATATTGTGTTTAGTGAGGACTTATTGTGTATCATTGCTAATGTTTGCAGGAGGCATACACAGTATATATTGTGTTTAGTGAGGACTTATTGTGTATCATTGCTAATGTTTGCAGGAGACATACACAGTATATATTGTGTTTAGTGAGATCTTATTGTGTATCATTGCTAGTATTTGCAGGAGACATACACAGTATATATTGTGTTTAGTGAGGACTTATTGTGTATCATTGCTAGTATTTGCAGGAGACATACACGGTATATATTGTGTTTAGTGAGGACTTATTGTGTATCATTGCTAGTATTTGCAGGAGACATACACAGTATATATTGTGTTTAGTGAGGACTTATTGTGTATCATTGCTAATATTTGCAGGAGACATACACAATATATATTGTGTTTAGTGGGGACTTATTGTGTATCATTGCTAATATTTGCAGGAGACATACACAGTATATATTGCGTTTAGTGAGATCTTATTGTGTATTATTGCTAGTATTTGCAGGAGACATACACAGTATATATTGTGTTTAGTGAGGACTTATTGTGTATCATTGCTAATATTTGCAGGAGACATACACAGTATATATTGTGTTTAGTGAGATCTTATTGTGTATTATTGCTAGTATTTGCAGGAGACATACACAATATATATTGTGTTTAGTGAGGACTTATTGTGTATCATTGCTAGTATTTGCAGGAGACATACACAGTATATATTGTGTTTAGTGAGGACTTATTGTGTATTATTGCTAGTATTTGCAGGAGACATACACAGTATATATTGTGTTTAGTGAGGACTTATTGTGTATCATTGCTAATGTTTGCAGGAGACATACACAGTATATATTGTGTTTAGTGAGATCTTATTGTGTATTATTGCTAGTATTTGCAGGAGACATACACAATATATATTGTGTTTAGTGAGGACTTATTGTGTATCATTGCTAGTATTTGCAGGAGACATACACAGTATATATTGTGTTTAGTGAGGACTTATTGTGTATCATTGCTAGTATTTGCAGGAGACATACACAGTATATATTGTGTTTAGTGAGGACTTATTGTGTATCATTGCTAGTATTTGCAGGAGACATACACAGTATATATTGTGTTTAGTGAGGACTTATTGTGTATCATTGCTAGTATTTGCAGGAGACATACACAGTATATATTGTGTTTAGTGAGGACTTATTGTGTATCATTGCTAATGTTTGCAGGAGACATACACAGTATATATTGTGTTTAGTGAGATCTTATTGTGTATTATTGCTAGTATTTGCAGGAGACATACACAATATATATTGTGTTTAGTGAGGACTTATTGTGTATCATTGCTAGTATTTGCAGGAGACATACACAGTATATATTGTGTTTAGTGAGGACTTATTGTGTATCATTGCTAGTATTTGCAGGAGACATACACAGTATATATTGTGTTTAGTGAGGACTTATTGTGTATCATTGCTAGTATTTGCAGGAGACATACACAGTATATATTGTGTTTAGTGAGATCTTATTGTGTATTATTGCTAGTATTTGCAGGAGACATACACAATATATATTGTGTTTAGTGAGGACTTATTGTGTATCATTGCTAGTATTTGCAGGAGACATACACAATATATATTGTGTTTAGTGGGGACTTATTGTGTATCATTGCTAGTATTTGCAGGAGACATACACAGTATATATTGTGTTTAGTGAGGACTTATTGTGTATCATTGCTAATGTTTGCAGGAGACATACACAGTATATATTGTGTTTAGTGAGGACTTATTGTGTATCATTGCTAGTATTTGCAGGAGACATACACAGTATATATTGTGTTTAGTGAGGACTTATTGTGTATCATTGCTAATGTTTGCAGGAGACATACACAGTATATATTGTGTTTAGTGGGGACTTATTGTGTATCATTGCTAATGTTTGCAGGAGACATACACAGTATATATTGTGTTTAGTGAGATCTTATTGTGTATCATTGCTAGTATTTGCAGGAGACATACACAGTATATATTGTGTTTAGTGAGGACTTATTGTGTATCATTGCTAGTATTTGCAGGAGACATACACAGTATATATTGTGTTTAGTGAGGACTTATTGTGTATCATTGCTAGTATTTGCAGGAGACATACACAGTATATATTGTGTTTAGTGGGGACTTATTGTGTATCATTGCTAATGTTTGCAGGAGACATACACAGTATATATTGTGTTTAGTGAGAACTTATTGTGTATCATTGCTAGTATTTGCAGGAGACATACACAATATATATTGTGTTTAGTGAGGACTTATTTTGTATCATTGCTAGTATTTGCAGGAGACATACACAGTATATATTGTGTTTAGTGAGGACTTATTGTGTATCATTGCTAGTATTTGCAGGAGACATACACAGTATATATTGTGTTTAGTGAGGACTTATTGTGTATCATTGCTAGTATTTGCAGGAGACATACACAGTATATATTGTGTTTAGTGAGGACTTATTGTGTATCATTGCTAGTATTTGCAGGAGACATACACAGTATATATTGTGTTTAGTGAGGACTTATTGTGTATCATTGCTAGTATTTGCAGGAGACATACACAGTATATATTGTGTTTAGTGAGGACTTATTGTGTATCATTGCTAGTATTTGCAGGAGACATACACAGTATATATTGTGTTTAGTGAGGACTTATTGTGTATCATCAGCTAGTATTTGCAGGAGACATACACAGTATATATTGTGTTTAGTGAGGACTTATTGTGTATCATTGCTAGTATTTGCAGGAGACATACACAGTATATATTGTGTTTAGTGAGGACTTATTGTGTATCATTGCTAGTATTTGCAGGAGGCATACACAGTATATATTGTGTTTAGTGAGGACTTATTGTGTATCATTGCTAATGTTTGCAGGAGACATACACAGTATATACTGTGTTTAGTGAGGACTTATTGTGTATCATTGCTAGTATTTGCAGGAGACATACACAGTATATATTGTGTTTAGTGAGGACTTATTGTGTATCATTGCTAGTATTTTCAGGAGACATACACAGTATATATTGTGTTTAGTGAGGACTTATTGTGTATCATTGCTAGTATTTGCAGGAGACATACACAGTATATATTGTGTTTAGTGAGGACTTATTGTGTATCATTGCTAGTATTTGCAGGAGACATACACAGTATATATTGTGTTTAGTGAGGACTTATTGTGTATCATTGCTAGTATTTGCAGGAGACATACACAGTATATATTGTGTTTAGTGGGGACTTATTGTGTATTATTGCTAGTATTTGCAGGAGACATACACAGTATATATTGTGTTTAGTGAGGACTTATTGTGTATCATTGCTAGTATTTGCAGGAGACATACACAATATATATTGTGTTTAGTGAGGACTTATTGTGTATCATTGCTAGTATTTGCAGGAGACATACACAGTATATATTGTGTTTAGTGAGGACTTATTGTGTATCATTGCTAGTATTTGCAGGAGACATACACAGTATATATTGTGTTTAATGATGACTTATTGTGCCTCATTGCTAGTATTTGCAGGAGACATACACAGTATATATTGTGTTTAGTGAGAACTTATTGTGTATCATTGCTAATGTTTGCAGGAGGCATACACAGTATATATTGTGTTTAGTGAGGACTTATTGTGTATCATTGCTAATGTTTGCAGGAGACATACACAGTATATATTGTGTTTAGTGGGGACTTATTGTGTATCATTGCTAGTATTTGCAGGAGACATACACAGTATATATTGTGTTTAGTGAGAACTTATTGTGTATCATTGCTAGTATTTGCAGGAGACATACACAGTATATACTGTGTTTAGTGAGAACTTATTGTGTATCATTGCTAGTATTTGCAGGAGACATACACAGTATATACTGTGTTTAGTGAGATCTTATTGTGTATCATTGCTAGTATTTGCAGGAGACATACACAGTATATATTGTGTTTAGTGAGGACTTATTGTGTATCATTGCTAGTATTTGCAGGAGACATACACAGTATATATTGTGTTTAGTGAGGACTTATTGTGTATCATAGCTAGTATTTGCAGGAGACATACACAGTATATATTGTGTTTAGTGAGATCTTATTGTGTATTATTGCTAGTATTTGCAGGAGACATACACAGTATATATTGTGTTTAGTGAGGACTTATTGTGTATCATTGCTAGTATTTGCAGGAGACATACACAGTATATATTGTGTTTAGTGGGGACTTATTGTGTATTATTGCTAGTATTTGCAGGAGACATACACAGTATATATTGTGTTTAGTGAGGACTTATTGTGTATCATTGCTAGTATTTGCAGGAGACATACACAGTATATATTGTGTTTAGTGAGGACTTATTGTGTATCATTGCTAGTATTTGCAGGAGACATACACAGTATATATTGTGTTTAGTGAGGACTTATTGTGTATCATTGCTAGTATTTGCAGGAGACATACACAGTATATATTGTGTTTAGTGAGGACTTATTGTGTATCATTGCTAGTATTTGCAGGAGACATACACAGTATATATTGTGTTTAGTGGGGACTTATTGTGTATCATTGCTAGTATTTGCAGGAGGCATACACAGTATATATTGTGTTTAGTGAGGACTTATTGTGTATCATTGCTAATGTTTGCAGGAGACATACACAGTATATACTTGTGTTTAGTGAGGACTTATTGTGTATCATTGCTAGTATTTGCAGGAGACATACACAGTATATATTGTGTTTAGTGAGGACTTATTGTGTATCATTGCTAGTATTTGCAGGAGACATACACAGTATATATTGTGTTTAGTGAGGACTTATTGTGTATCATTGCTAGTATTTGCAGGAGACATACACAGTATATATTGTGTTTAGTGAGGACTTATTGTGTATTATTGCTAGTATTTGCAGGAGACATACACAGTATATATTGTGTTTAGTGAGGACTTATTGTGTATCATTGCTAGTATTTGCAGGAGACATACACAGTATATATTGTGTTTAGTGAGGACTTATTGTGTATCATTGCTAGTATTTGCAGGAGACATACACAGTATATATTGTGTTTAGTGAGGACTTATTGTGTATCATTGCTAGTATTTGCAGGAGACATACACAGTATATATTGTGTTTAGTGAGGACTTATTGTGTATCATTGCTAGTATTTGCAGGAGACATACACAGTATATATTGTGTTTAGTGAGGACTTATTGTGTATCATTGCTAGTATTTGCAGGAGACATACACAGTATATATTGTGTTTAGTGAGGACTTATTGTGTATCATTGCTAGTATTTGCAGGAGACATACACAGTATATATTGTGTTTAGTGAGGACTTATTGTGTATCATTGCTAGTATTTGCAGGAGACATACACAGTATATATTGTGTTTAGTGAGGACTTATTGTGTATCATTGCTAGTATTTGCAGGAGACATACACAGTATATATTGTGTTTAGTGAGGACTTATTGTGTATCATTGCTAGTATTTGCAGGAGACATACACAGTATATATTGTGTTTAGTGAGGACTTATTGTGTATCATTGCTAGTATTTGCAGGAGACATACACAGTATATATTGTGTTTAGTGAGGACTTATTGTGTATCATTGCTAGTATTTGCAGGAGACATACACAGTATATATTGTGTTTAGTGAGACTTATTGTGTATATTGCTAGTATTTGCAGGAGACATACACAGTATATATTGTGTTTAGTGAGGACTTATTGTGTATCATTGCTAGTATTTGCAGGAGACATACACAGTATATATTGTGTTTAGTGAGGACTTATTGTGTATCATTGCTATGTATTTGCAGGAGACATACACAGTATATATTGTGTTTAGTGAGGACTTATTGTGTATCATTGCTAGTATTTGCAGGAGACATACACAGTATATATTGTGTTTAGTGAGGACTTATTGTGTATCATTGCTAGTATTTGCAGGAGACATACACAGTATATATTGTGTTTAGTGAGGACTTATTGTGTATCATTGCTAGTATTTGCAGGAGACATACACAGTATATATTGTGTTTAGTGAGGACTTATTGTGTATCATTGCTAGTATTTGCAGGAGACATACACAGTATATATTGTGTTTAGTGAGGACTTATTGTGTATCATTGCTAGTATTTGCAGGAGACATACACAGTATATATTGTGTTTAGTGAGGACTTATTGTGTATCATTGCTAGTATTTGCAGGAGACATACACAGTATATATTGTGTTTAGTGAGGACTTATTGTGTATCATTGCTAGTATTTGCAGGAGACATACACAGTATATACTGTGTTTAGTGAGGACTTATTGTGTATCATTGCTAGTATTTGCAGGAGACATACACAGTATATATTGTGTTTAGTGAGGACTTATTGTGTATCATTGCTATTTTTTGCAGGAGACATACACAGTATATATTGTGTTTAGTGAGGACTTATTGTGTATCATTGCTAGTATTTGCAGGAGACATACACAGTATATATTGTGTTTAGTGAGATCTTATTGTGTATCATTGCTAATGTTTGCAGGAGACATACACAGTATATATTGTGTTTAGTGAGGACTTATTGTGTATCATTGCTAGTATTTGCAGGAGACATACACAGTATATATTGTGTTTAGTGAGGACTTATTGTGTATCATTGCTAGTATTTGCAGGAGACATACACAGTATATATTGTGTTTAGTGAGGACTTATTGTGTATCATTGCTAGTATTTGCAGGAGACATACACAGTATATATTGTGTTTAGTGAGGACTTATTGTGTATCATTGCTAGTATTTGCAGGAGACATACACAGTATATATTGTGTTTAGTGAGGACTTATTGTGTATCATTGCTAGTATTTGCAGGAGACATACACAGTATATATTGTGTTTAGTGAGAACTTATTGTGTATCATTGCTAGTATTTGCAGGAGACATACACAGTATATATTGTGTTTAGTGGGGACTTATTGTGTATCATTGCTAGTATTTGCAGGAGACATACACAGTATATATTGTGTTTAGTGAGGACTTATTGTGTATCATTGCTAGTATTTGCAGGAGACATACACAGTATATATTGTGTTTAGTGAGGACTTATTGTGTATCATTGCTAGTATTTGCAGGAGACATACACAGTATATATTGTGTTTAGTGAGGACTTATTGTGTATCATTGCTAATGTTTGCAGGAGACATACACAGTATATACTTGTGTTTAGTGAGGACTTATTGTGTATCATTGCTAGTATTTGCAGGAGACATACACAGTATATATTGTGTTTAGTGAGGACTTATTGTGTATCATTGCTAGTATTTGCAGGAGACATACACAGTATATATTGTGTTTAGTGGGGACTTATTGTGTATCATTGCTAGTATTTGCAGGAGACATACACAGTATATATTGTGTTTAGTGAGGACTTATTGTGTATCATTGCTAGTATTTGCAGGAGACATACACAGTATATATTGTGTTTAGTGAGGACTTATTGTGTATCATTGCTAGTATTTGCAGGAGACATACACAGTATATATTGTGTTTAGTGAGGACTTATTGTGTATCATTGCTAGTATTTGCAGGAGACATACACAGTATATATTGTGTTTAGTGAGGACTTATTGTGTATCATTGCTAATGTTTGCAGGAGACATACACAGTATATATTGTGTTTAGTGAGGACTTATTGTGTATCATTGCTAGTATTTGCAGGAGACATACACAGTATATATTGTGTTTAGTGAGGACTTATTGTGTATCATTGCTAGTATTTGCAGGAGACATACACAGTATATATTGTGTTTAGTGAGGACTTATTGTGTATCATTGCTAGTATTTGCAGGAGACATACACAGTATATATTGTGTTTAGTGAGGACTTATTGTGTATCATTGCTAGTATTTGCAGGAGGACATACACAGTATATATTGTGTTTAGTGAGGACTTATTGTGTATCATTGCTAATGTTTGCAGGAGACATACACAGTATATATTGTGTTTAGTGAGGACTTATTGTGTATCATTGCTAGTATTTGCAGGAGACATACACAGTATATATTGTGTTTAGTGAGGACTTATTGTGTATCATTGCTAGTATTTGCAGGAGACATACACAGTATATATTGTGTTTAGTGAGGACTTATTGTGTATCATTGCTAGTATTTGCAGGAGACATACACAGTATATATTGTGTTTAGTGAGGGACTTATTGTGTATCATTGCTAGTATTTGCAGGAGACATACACAGTATATATTGTGTTTAGTGAGGACTTATTGTGTATCATTGCTAGTATTTGCAGGAGACATACACAGTATATATTGTGTTTAGTGAGGACTTATTGTGTATCATTGCTAATGTTTGCAGGAGACATACACAGTATATATTGTGTTTAGTGAGGACTTATTGTGTATCATTGCTAGTATTTGCAGGAGACATACACAATATATATTGTGTTTAGTGAGGACTTATTGTGTATCATTGCTAGTATTTGCAGGAGACATACACAGTATATATTGTGTTTAGTGAGGACTTATTGTGTATCATTGCTAGTATTTGCAGGAGACATACACAGTATATATTGTGTTAGTGATGACTTATTGTACTCATTGCTAATGTTTGCAGGAGACATACACAGTATATATTGTGTTTAGTGAGGACTTATTGTGTATCATTGCTAGTATTTGCAGGGAGACATACACAGTATATATTGTGTTTAGTGAGGGACTTATTGTGTATTATTGCTAGTATTTGCAGGAGACATACACAGTATATATTGTGTTTAGTGAGGACTTATTGTGTATCATTGCTAGTATTTGCAGGAGACATACACAGTATATATTGTGTTTAGTGAGGACTTATTGTGTATCATTGCTATGTATTTGCAGGAGACATACACAGTATATATTGTGTTTAGTGAGGACTTATTGTGTATCATTGCTAATGTTTGCAGGAGACATACACAGTATATATTGTGTTTAGTGAGGACTTATTGTGTATCATTGCTAGTATTTGCAGGAGACATACACAGTATATATTGTGTTTAGTGAGGACTTATTGTGTATCATTGCTAATGTTTGCAGGAGACATACACAGTATATATTGTGTTTAGTGAGGACTTATTGTGTATCATTGCTAGTATTTGCAGGAGACATACACAGTATATATTGTGTTTAGTGAGGACTTATTGTGTATCATTGCTAGTATTTGCAGGAGACATACACAGTATATATTGTGTTTAGTGAGGACTTATTGTGTATCATTGCTAGTATTTGCAGGAGACATACACAGTATATATTGTGTTTAGTGAGAACTTATTGTGTATCATTGCTAGTATTTGCAGGAGACATACACAGTATATATTGTGTTTAGTGAGGACTTATTGTGTATCATTGCTAGTATTTGCAGGAGACATACACAGTATATATTGTGTTTAGTGAGGACTTATTGTGTATCATTGCTAGTATTTGCAGGAGACATACACAGTATATATTGTGTTTAGTGGGACTTATTGTGTATCATTGCTAGTATTTGCAGGAGGCATACACAGTATATATTGTGTTTAGTGAGGACTTATTGTGTATCATTGCTAATGTTTGCAGGAGACATACACAGTATATACTGTGTTTAGTGAGGACTTATTGTGTATCATTACTAGTATTTGCAGGAGACATACACAGTATATATTGTGTTTAGTGAGGACTTATTGTGTATCATTGCTAGTATTTGCAGGAGACATACACAGTATATATTGTGTTTAGTGAGGACTTATTGTGTATCATTGCTAGTATTTGCAGGAGACATACACAGTATATATTGTGTTTAGTGGGGACTTATTGTGTATTATTGCTAGTATTTGCAGGAGACATACACAGTATATATTGTGTTTAGTGAGGACTTATTGTGTATCATTGCTAGTATTTGCAGGAGACATACACAGTATATATTGTGTTTAGTGAGGACTTATTGTGTATCATTGCTAGTATTTGCAGGAGACATACACAGTATATATTGTGTTTAGTGAGGACTTATTGTGTATCATTGCTAGTATTTGCAGGAGACATACACAGTATATATTGTGTTTAGTGAGGACTTATTGTGTATCATTGCTATGTTTGCAGGAGACATACACAGTATATATTGTGTTTAATGGGGACTTATTGTGTATCATTGCTAGTATTTGCAGGAGACATACACAGTATATATTGTGTTTAGTGAGGACTTATTGTGTATCATTGCTAGTATTTGCAGGAGACATACACAGTATATATTGTGTTTAGTGAGGACTTATTGTGTATCATTGCTAGTATTTGCAGGAGACATACACAGTATATATTGTGTTTAGTGAGGACTTATTGTGTATCATTGCTAGTATTTGCAGGAGGCATACACAGTATATATTGTGTTTAGTGAGGACTTATTGTGTATCATTGCTAATGTTTGCAGGAGACATACACAGTATATACTGTGTTTAGTGAGGACTTATTGTGTATCATTGCTAGTATTTGCAGGAGACATACACAGTATATATTGTGTTTAGTGAGGACTTATTGTGTATCATTGCTAGTATTTGCAGGAGACATACACAGTATATATTGTGTTTAGTGAGGACTTATTGTGTATCATTGCTAGTATTTGCAGGAGACATACACAGTATATATTGTGTTTAGTGGGGACTTATTGTGTATTATTGCTAGTATTTGCAGGAGACATACACAGTATATATTGTGTTTAGTGAGGACTTATTGTGTATCATTGCTAGTATTTGCAGGAGACATACACAGTATATATTGCGTTTAGTGAGGACTTATTGTGTATCATTGCTAATGTTTGCAGGAGACATACACAGTATATATTGTGTTTAGTGAGGACTTATTGTGTATCATTGCTAGTATTTGCAGGAGACATACACAATATATATTGTGTTTAGTGAGGACTTATTGTGTATCATTGCTAGTATTTGCAGGAGACATACACAGTATATATTGTGTTTAGTGAGGACTTATTGTGTATTATTGCTAGTATTTGCAGGAGACATACACAGTATATATTGTGTTTAATGATGACTTATTGTGCCTCATTGCTAATGTTTGCAGGAGACATACACAGTATATATTGTGTTTAGTGGGGACTTATTGTGTATCATTGCTAGTATTTGCAGGAGACATACACAGTATATATTGTGTTTAGTGAGGACTTATTGTGTATCATTGCTAATGTTTGCAGGAGGCATACACAGTATATATTGTGTTTAGTGGGGACTTATTGTGTATCATTGCTAATGTTTGCAGGAGACATACACAGTATATATTGTGTTTAGTGAGGACTTATTGTGTATCATTGCTAATATTTGCAGGAGACATACACAGTATATATTGTGTTTAGTGAGGACTTATTGTGTATCATTGCTAATGTTTGCAGGAGGCATACACAGTATATATTGTGTTTAGTGAGGACTTATTGTGTATCATTGCTAATGTTTGCAGGAGACATACACAGTATATATTGTGTTTAGTGAGGACTTATTGTGTATCATTGCTAGTATTTGCAGGAGACATACACAGTATATATTGTGTTTAGTGGGGACTTATTGTGTATCATTGCTAGTATTTGCAGGAGACATACACAGTATATATTGTGTTTAGTGAGAACTTATTGTGTATCATTGCTAGTATTTGCCGGAGACATACACAGTATATACTGTGTTTAGTGAGATCTTATTGTGTATCATTGCTAGTATTTGCAGGAGACATGCACAGTATATATTGTGTTTAGTGAGATCTTATTGTGTATCATTGCTAGTATTTGCAGGAGACATACACAGTATATATTGTGTTTAGTGAGGACTTATTGTGTATCATTGCTAATGTTTGCAGGAGACATACACAGTATATATTGTGTTTAGTGAGGACTTATTGTGTATCATTGCTAGTATTTGCAGGAGACATACACAGTATATATTGTGTTTAGTGAGGACTTATTGTGTATCATTGCTAATGTTTGCAGGAGACATACACAGTATATATTGTGTTTAGTGGCTACTTATTGTGTATCATTGCTAGTATTTGCAGGAGACATACACAGTATATATTGTGTTTAGTGAGGACTTATTGTGTATCATTGCTAATGTTTGCAGGAGACATACACAGTATATATTGTGTTTAGTGGGGACTTATTGTGTATCATTGCTAATGTTTGCAGGAGACATACACAGTATATATTGTGTTTAGTGGCTACTTATTGTGTATCATTGCTAGTATTTGCAGGAGACATACACAGTATATATTGTGTTTAGTGGCTACTTATTGTGTATCATTGCTAGTATTTGCAGGAGACATACACAGTATATATTGTGTTTAGTGAGGACTTATTGTGTATCATTGCTAGTATTTGCAGGAGACATACACAGTATATATTGTGTTTAGTGGGGACTTATTGTGTATCATTGCTAATGTTTGCAGGAGACATACACAGTATATATTGTGTTTAGTGAGGACTTATTGTGTATCATTGCTAGTATTTGCAGGAGACATACACAGTATATACTGTGTTTAGTGAGGACTTATTGTGTATCATTGCTAGTATTTGCAGGAGACATATACAGTATATATTGTGTTTAGTGAGGACTTATTGTGTATCATTGCTAATGTTTGCAGGAGACATACACAGTATATATTGTGTTTAGTGAGGACTTATTGTGTATCATTGCTAGTATTTGCAGGAGACATACACAGTATATATTGTGTTTAGTGAGGACTTATTGTGTATCATTGCTAATGTTTGCAGGAGACATACACAGTATATATTGTGTTTAGTGAGGACTTATTGTGTATCATTGCTAGTATTTGCAGGAGACATACACAGTATATATTGTGTTTAGTGAGGACTTATTGTGTATCATTGCTAATATTTGCAGGAGACATACACAGTATATATTCTGCTAGATTTAGAGTTTTGTCGGTAAAGACCCGCGTAGCTAACGCAGCTTTTTTTCCCAATGCACACTTAAGACAACGCTGGTATTGAGAGTTGTCTGAAGGGCTGCGTTAGGCTCCAGAAAGGGAGCGTTGAGCATAATTTACCGCCACTTCAACCCTCAATACCATCTTTGCTTACGGTAGCAGTAAGCTGGAAAAAATTGCTTGTGCACGATATCCCCATAGGAAACAATGGGGCTGTTTGGGCTGAAAAAAACCTAACACCTGCAAAAAAGCAGCGTTAAGCTCCCAACGCAGCCCCATTGTTTCCTATGGGGAAACACTTTCTAAGTCTGCACCTAACACCCTAACATGAACCCCCGAGTCTAAACACCCCTAACCTTACACTTATTAACCCCTAATCTGCCACCCCCGCTATCGCTGACACCTGCATTTTATTATTAACCCCTAATCTGCCGCTCTGTACACCGCCGCAACCTACATTATCCCTATGAACCCCTAATCTGCTGCCCCTAACACCGCCGACCCCTATATTATATTGATTAACCCCTAATCTGCCCCCCCAACGTCGGCCGCTACCTTACCTACATTTATTAACCCCTAATCTGCCGACCGGACCTCGCCGCCACTATAATAAATGTATTAACCCCTAAACCGTCGCACTCCCGCCTTGCAAACACTAGAATAAATAGTATTAACCCCTAATCTGCCCTCCCTAACATTGTCGTCAACTAACTTCAAGTATTAACCCCTAATCTGCCGACCGGACCTCGCTGCTACTCTAATAAATGTTTTAACCCCTAAAGCTAAGTCTAACCCTAACACCCCCCTAAATTAAATATAATTTTAATCTAACAAAATAAATTAAATCTTATTAACTAAAGTATTCCTATTTAAAACTAAATGCTTACCTGTAAAATAAACCCTAATATAGCTACAATATAACGAATAATTATATTGTAGCTATTTTAGGATTTATATTTATTTTACAGGCAACTTTGTATTTATTAAGGTAGGAAAAATCTGATTGGCTGATTGAATCAGCCAATCAGATTCAAGTTCAATCCGATTGGCTGATCCAATCAGCCAATCAGATTGAGCTCGCATTCTATTGGCTGTTCCGATCAGCCAATAGAATGCGAGCTCAATCTGATTGGCTGATTTAATTAGCCAATCAGATTTTTCCTACCTTAATTCCAATTGGCTGATAGAATCCTATCAGCCAATCGGAATTCGAGGGACGCCATCTTGGATGACGTCATTTAAAGGAACCTTCATTCGGCGAGTAGGCGTCGGTTGAAGAGGATGGATCCGCGTCGGCTGGAAGAAGATGGCTCCGCTCCGGATGGATGAAGATAGAAGATGCCGCTTGGATGAAGATGTCTGCCGGTCCGGATGTCCTCTTCTGCCCGGATAGGATAAAGACTTCTGCCGGTCTGGATGTCCTCTTCTGCCCCATCGGATGAAGACTTCGGCCCGACTGGGTGAAGACGACTCAAGGTAGGGAGATCTTCAGTGGGGTAGTGTTAGGTTTATTTAAGGGGGGTTTGGGTTAGAGTAGGGGTATGTGGGTGGTGGGTTTTAATGTTGGGGGGGTTGTATTTTGTTTTACAGGCAAAAGAGCTGATTACTTTGGGGCATGCCCCGCAAAAAGCCCTTTTAAGGGCTGGTAAAAGAGCTGGTTACTTTTTAATTTAGAATAGGGTAGGGACCTTTATTATTTTGGGGGGCTTTTTTATTTTATTAGGGGGCTTAGAGTAGGTGTAATTAGCCTAATATTCTTGTAATCTTTTTGTTGTTGTTGTAA
Organism: Bombina bombina; assembly: GCF_027579735.1. Classification (NCBI taxonomy): domain Eukaryota; kingdom Metazoa; phylum Chordata; class Amphibia; order Anura; family Bombinatoridae; genus Bombina; species Bombina bombina. The sequence goes on along the minus strand of NC_069508.1, from coordinate 183,319,890 downwards.
TTTAGTGTTTTGTTTTGGTAATTTAGTTTAGTTTATTTAATTGTATGTAATTGTAGGTAATTTATTTAATTAATTTGTTGATAGTCTAGTGTTAGGTATAATTGTAACTTAGCTTAGGATTTATTTTACAGGTAATTTTGTATTTATTTTAACTAGGTAGCTATTAAATAGTAAATAACTATTTAATAGCTATTGTACCTAGTTAAAATAAATACAAAGTTGCCTGTAAAATAAATATAAATCCTAAAATAGCTACAATATAATTATTCTTTATATTGTAGCTATATTAGGGTTTATTTTACAGGTAAGTATTTAGTTTTAAATAGGAATACTTTAGTTAATAAGAGTTAATTTATTTCGTTAGATTAAAATTATATTTAATTTAGGGGGGTGTTAGGGTTAGACTTAGCTTTAGGGGTTAATACATTTATTAGTGTAGCGGCAAGGTCCGTTCGGCAGATTAGGGGTTAATAATTGAAGTTAGGTGGCGGCGATGTTAGGGAGGGCAGATTAGGGGTTAATACTATTTATTATAGGGTTTGTGAGGCGGGAGTGCGGTGGTTTAGCGGTTAATACATTTATTATAGTGGCGGCGAGGTCCGGTCGGCAGATTAGGGGTTAATAAGTGTAGGTAAGGTAGCAGCGACTTTGGGGGGGCAGATTAGTGGTTAATAAATATAATATAGGGGTCGGCGGTGTAAGGGGCAGCAGATTAGGGGTTCATAGGGATAATGTAGGTTGCGGCGATGTGCGGTCGGCAGATTAGGGGTTAAAAATATTTATTATAGTGGCGGCGATGTGGGGGGACCTCGCTTTAGGGGTACATAGGTAGTTTATGGGTGTTAGTGTACTTTAGAGCACAGTAGTTAAGAGCTTTATAAACCGGCGTTAGCCCATAAAGCTCTTAACTACTGACTTTTTTTGGCGTTAGGAGTCTTGTCGGTTGAGGGTCTACCGCTCACTTCAGCCATGACTCCAAATACCAGCGTTAGGAAGATCCCATTGAAAAGATAGGATACGCAATTGGCGTAAGGGGATCTGCGGTATGGAAAAGTTGTGGCTTGAAAGTGAGCGTTAGACCCTTTCCTGCCTGCGGGGGCCAAAAGCAGTGTTAGGAGCCCTTAACGCTGCTTTTGACGGCTAACGCAGAACTCTAAATCTAGGTGATTGTGTTTAGTGAGGACTTATTGTGTATCATTGCTAGTATTTGCAGGAGACATATGTACATATGCTGTGTGCACTGTAAAAGCTCTCTGAAACAATCAAACGTTTTATTAGAAACTTTCTTCTATTACACGTGTGCTGCAAAAATGCTTCTCTTAGTAACTGAAATATTTTCATTTGCTTCTTATGCTCCTATTATTGAGAATAAAATGAATGTTTAGCTCAAATTGATGGGTATGGAATATTGTTAGCCAGTAACTTGTCCTCTAATAGTTGAGGTTATTTTATATTCCCTTGTTTAGTATATATACTGGGGTGATCTATTATGGGGATCGGTGTCATTAAAGGGATATGAAACCCTCAAAAAATATTTTGTGATTCAGACAGAGCCTTTTAAAAAAGTTTACAATTTATTTCTATGATCAAATTTTCTTCATTCCTATGATATTCTGTGTTGAAGAGATACCTAGGTAGCATCTGGAGCACTGTATTGCAGGACATAGTGCTGCCCTCTAGTGCTCTAGCAAATGGATAATACTCTTGTAAAACTGCTGCCATATAGTGCTCCAGAAATGGGCCGGCTCCTAAGCTTATGCCCCTGCTTTTCAACACAAGATACCAAGAGAATGAAAAATTGATAAAAGAAGTAAATTAGAAAGTTGTTTAAAATCACATTCCCTCTGAATCATGAAAAATGTATAAGAATAAAAGTCAGCAACAAACAAAGCCCCAGATTAAATCTAGCTGAGCACCAAACATAAACCCATTTCCTTGTCTTATTGCAGGCTTGCGTCCTCTGCCTCCTTTTTAATGGACAGCTGCAATATTTCCAGCCTGGTCCCCAGATGTGACAGGATCCTATAGATATGAAGCCTGTATAGCAGACCCCTCTTTCTATCACAGCAGATCAAGAACCAAACGTCTTTTATCATTGTAAAATAATAATAAATCCTACCTGCAGATCTAGAACGCACGCCATAAAGACTAATAAATATTAGTTATTTTATATTCACAGCTACGCTTCTTCTGTCTCCCGTATTGATCATTTACATTTATTGCAAACTATTTTCATGTCCTTATAATTTAAGAGCACAATATCTATGCACAAACGTATATCGTTATCATCTTATAGTTCATTTTATTCACCAAGGTCTGACTTTTTTATAATAAAATTAATAGTAATAATGATGATTATTATTATTTATTTGTAAAGCGTCACAAATTCTGTAGCTCTAGGTACATGACTAGATACAAAAAGAAATACAGATGTATAAATATAAACTAAAAAACAAAATACAAGAACTCTACTGTGTTTTTAAATGCCAGATGAGTTTCTTACAGACACGTCAAGTTGAGGTAACACAAAGTCAGTTGACATATAAAAAAAATAAAATAAAACCAAACGTTTACTGACCTGTCAGCTGACTTAAAGGGACATAATACTCATATGCAAAATCACTTGAAACTGATGCAGTATAACTGTAAAAAGCTGACAGGAAAATATCACCTGAGCATCTTTATGTAAAAAAGGAAGATATTTTACCTCACAGCTTCCTCAGCTCACCAGAGTAAATTCTGTGTAAAAAGTTATACAAAAAAAAAAAGAAAGAAAAATGAAGAAATGAACAGCAGCCAATCAGCATCAACAGTGCGGAGGTCATGAACTCTTTTACTGTGATCTCATGAGATTTTACTTAACTCTCATGAGATTTCATAGTAAACTTCCTCAAACTGAATAGGGAAATAAGACGAGAGTGCACAAAAGCTCGCTCCTTCCACTGTCCCGGGACAGACATACTGAGTTGCTGCTTAGAAGTCCTTTACAATGGGAGGTGGCTACTGAGGAATTTTTGAGGTAAAATATCTTTCTTTCTTTCATGTAATTAGCAAGAGTCCATGAGCTAGTGACGTATGGGATATACATTCCTACCAGGAGGGGCAAAGTTTCCCAAACCTCAAAATGCCTATAAATACACCCCTCACCACACCCACAAATCAGTTTTACAAACTTTGCCTCCTATGGAGGTGGTGAAGTAAGTTTGTGCTAGATTCTACGTTGATATGCGCTCCGCAGCAGGTTGGAGCCCGGTTTTCCTCTCAGCGTGCAGTGAATGTCAGAGGGATGTGAAGAGAGTATTGCCTATTTGAATTCAATGATCTCCTTCTACGGGGTCTATTTCATAGGTTCTCTGTTATCGGTCGTAGAGATTCATCTCTTACCTCCCTTTTCAGATCGACGATATACTCTTATATATACCATTACCTCTACTGATTCTCGTTTCAGTACTGGTTTGGCTTTCTACTACATGTAGATGAGTGTCCTGGGGTAAGTAAGTCTTATTTTCTGTGACACTCTAAGCTATGTTGGGCACTTTTATATAAAGTTCTAAATATATGTGTTCAAACATTTATTTGCCTTGATTCAGGATGTTCAACGTTCCTTATTTCAGACAGTCAGTTTCATATTTGGGATAATGCATTTGAATCAATCAATTTTTTTACCTTAAAATTTGACTCTTTTTTCCCTGTGGGCTGTTAGGCTCGCGGGGGCTGAAAATGCTTCATTTTATTGCGTCATTCTTGGCGCGGACTTTTTTGGCGCAAAATTTTTTTCTTGGTTTCCGGCGTCATACGTGTCGCCAGAAGTTGCGTCATTTTTTACGTTTTTTGCGCCAAAAGTGTCGGCGTTCCGGATGTGGCGTCTTTTTTGGCGCCAAAAGCATTTTGGCGCCAAATAATGTGGGCGTCTTTTTTGGCGCTAAAAAATGTGGGCGTCACTATTGTCTCCACATTATTTAAGTCTCTTTGTTTATTGCTTCTGGTTGCTAGAAGCTTGTTCACTGGCATTTTTTCCCATTCCTGAAACTGTCATTTAAAGGGCCACTATATCCAAAATCTTTCTTTCATGATTCAGATAGAGAATAGAAAATTAAACAACTTTACAATTTACTTCCATTATTTATTTTGCTTCATTTTTTAAATATCATTAGTTGAAGAAAAAGCAATGCACATGGTGAGCCAATCACACAAGGCTTCTATGTGCAGCAACCAATCAGCAGCTAGTGAGCATATCTAGATATGCTTTTCATCAAAGAATATCAAGAGAATAAAACAAATTAGATAATATAAGTAAATTAGAAAGATGTTTAGAATTGCATTCTCTTTCTAAATTATAAAAGAAAAAATGTGGGTGGCATGTCCCTTTAAGGAATTCGATCAATTGTGCTTTATATGTTGTTTTTTCTATTACATATTGCAAGATGTCCCAGATTGACCCTGAGTCAGAAGATACTTCTGGAAAACCGCTGCCTAGTGCTGGATCTACCAAAGTTAAGTGTATTTGCTGTAAACTTGTGGTATCTGTTCCTCCAGCTGTTGTTTGTAATGAATGTCATGACAAACTTGTTAATGCAGATAATATTTCCTTTAGTAATGTTACATTACCTGTTGTTGTTCCATCAACATCTAATACTCAGAGTGTTCCTGTTAACATAAGAGATTTTGTTTCCAAATCCATTAAGAAGGCTATGTCTGTTATTCCTCCTTCTAGTAAACGTAAAAGGTCTTTTAAAACTTCTCTTTTTTCAGATGAATTTTTAAATGAACATCATCATTCTGATTCTGATAATGATTCCTCTGGTTCAGAGGATTCTGTTTCAGAGGTTGATGCTGATAAATCTTCATATTTATTCAAAATGGAATTTATTCGTTCTTTACTTAAAGAAGTCTTAATTGCATTAGAAATAGAGGATTTGGGTCCTCTTGATACTAAATCTAAACGTTTAAATAAGGTTTTTAAATCTCCTGTAGTTATTCCAGAAGTTTTTCCTGTCCCTGATGCTATTTCTGAAGTAATCTCCAGGGAATGGAATAATTTGGGTAATTAATTTACTCCTTCTAAACGTTTTAAGCAATTATATCCTGTGCCATCTGACAGATTAGAGTTTTGGGACAAAATCCCTAAGGTTGATGGGGCTATCTCTACTCTTGCTAAACGTACTACTATTCCTACGGCAAATAGTACTTCCTTTAAGGATCCATAAGCTTACTTATGTTCACGTAATCTTCTTAGACCTGCTATATCTTTAGCGGATGTTGCTACAGCTTCAACTTTTTGGTTGGAAGCTTTAGCGCAACAAGTAACAGATCATAATTCTCATAGCATTGTTAATCTTCTTCAACATGCTAATAACTTTATTTGTGATGCCATCTTTGATATCATTAGGGTTGATGTCAGGTATATGTCTCTAGCCATTTTAGCTAGAAGAGCTTTATGGCTTAAAACTTGGAATGCTGATATGTCTTCTAAGTCAACTTTGCTTTCACTTTCTTTCCAGGGTAATAAATTATTTGGTTCACAGTTGGATTCTATTATCTCAACTGTTACTGGAGGGAAAGGAACTTTTTTACCACAGGATAAAAAATCTAATGGTAAATTTAGGTCTAATAATCGTTTTCGTTTCTTTCGTCACAATAAGGAACAAAAGCCTGATCCTTCACCCACAGGAGAGGTATCAGTCTGGAAACCATCTCCAGTCTGGAATAAATCCAAGCCTTTTAGAAAACCAAAGCCAGCTCCAAAGTCCACATGAAGGTGCGGCCCTCATTCCAGCCCAGCTGGTAGGGGGCAGATTACGATTTTTCAAAGAAATTTGGATCAATTCAATTCACAATCTTTGGATTCAGAACATTGTTTCAGAAGGGTACAGAATTGGCTTCAAGATAAGGCCTCCTGCAAAAAGATTTTTTCTTTCCCGTGTCCCAGTAAATCCAGCGAAGACTCAAGCATTTCTGAAATGTGTTTCAGATCTAGAGTTGGCTGGAGTAATTATGCCAGTTCCAGTTCTGGAACAGGGACTGGGGTTTTATTCAAATCTCTTCATTGTACCAAAGAAGGAGAATTCCTTCAGACCAGTTCTGGATTTAAAAATATTGAATCGTTATGTAAGGATACCAACATTCAAAATGGTAACTATAAGGACTATCCTGCCTTTTGTTCAGCAAGGGCATTATATGTCCACAATAGATTTACAGGATGCATATCTGCATATTCCGATTCATCCAGATCACTTTCAGTTTCTGAGATTCTCTTTCCTAGACAAGCATTACCAGTTTGTGGCTCTGCCGTTTGGCCTAGCAACAGCTCCAAGGATTTTTACAAAGGTTCTCGGTGCCCTTCTGTCTGTAATCAGAGAACAGGGTATTGTGGTATTTCCTTATTTGGACGATATCTTGGTACTTGCTCAGTCTTCACATTTAGCAGAATCTCATACGAATCGACTTGTATTGTTTCTTCAAGATCATGGTTGGAGGATCAATTTACCGAAAAGTTCATTGATTCCTCAGACAAGACTTTTTAGGTTTCCAGATAGATTCAGTCTCCATGACTCTGTCACTAACGGACAAGAGACGTCTAAAATTGATTTCAGCTTGTCGAAACCTTCAGTCTCAATCATTCCCTTCGGTAGCCTTATGCATGGAAATTCTAGGTCTTATGACTGCTGCATCGGACGCGATCCCCTTTGCTCGTTTTCACATGCGACCTCTTCAGCTCTGTATGCTGACCCAGTGGTGCAAGGATTACACAAAGATATCTCAATTGATATCTTTAAAACCTATTGTACGACACTCTCTGACGTGGTGGACAGATCACCATCGTTTAGTTCAGGGGGCTTCTTTTGTTCTTCCGACCTGGACTGTGATTTCAACAGATGCAAGTCTGACAGGTTGGGGAGCTGTTTGGGGGTCTCTGACAGCACAAGGGGTTTGGGAATCTCAGGAGGTGAGATTGCCAATCAATATTTTGGAACTCCGTGCAATTTTCAGAGCTCTTCAGTCATGGCCTCTTCTAAAGAAAGAATCGTTCATTTGTTTTCAGACAGACAATGTCACAACTGTGGCATATATCAGTCATCAAGGAGGGACTCACAGCCCTCTGGCTATGAAAGAAGTATCTTGAATACTGGTATGGGCGGAATCCAGCTCCTGTCTAATTTCTGCGGTTCATATCCCAGGTATAGACAATTAGGAAGCGGATTATCTCAGTCGCCAAACGTTACATCCGGGCGAATGGTCTCTTCACCCAGAGGTATTTCTTCAGATTGTTCAAATGTGGGGGCTTCCAGAAATAGATCTGATGGCTTCTCATCTAAACAAGAAACTTCCCAGGTATCTGTCCAGATCCAGGGATCCTCAGGCGGAAGCAGTGGATGCATTGTCACTTCCTTGGAAGTATCATCCTGCCTATATCTTTCCGCCTCTAGTTCTTCTTCCAAGAGTAATCTCCAAGATTCTGAAGGAATGCTCGTTTGTTCTGCTGGTGGCTCCAGCATGGCCTCACAGCTTTTGGTATGCGGATCTTGTCCGGATGGCCTCTTGCCAACCGTGGACTCTTCCGTTAAGACCAGACCTTCTGTCACAAGGTCCTTTTTTCCATCAGGATCTCAAATCCTTAAATTTGAAGGTATGGAGATTGAACGCTTGATTCTTAGTCAAAGAGGTTTCTCTGACTCTGTGATTAATACTATGTTACAGGCTCGTAAATCTGTATCTAGAAAGATATATTATCGAGTCTGGAAGACTTACCTTTCTTGGTGTCTTTCTCATCATTTTTCCTGGCATTCTTTTAGAATTCCGAGAATTTTTCAGTTTCTTCAGGATGGTTTGGATAAAGGTTTGTCTGCAAGTTCCTTGAAAGGACAAATCTCTGCTCTTTCTGTTCTTTTTCACAGAAAGATTGCTAATCTTCCTGATATTCATTGTTTTGTACAAGCTTTGGTTCGTATAAAACCTGTTATTAAGTCAATTTCTCCTCCTTGGAGTTTGAATTTGGTTCTGGGGGCTCTTCAAGCTCCTCCGTTTGAACCTATGCATTCACTGGACATTAAATTACTTTCTTGGAAAGTTTTGTTTCTTTTGGCCATCTCTTCTTCTAGAAGAGTTTCTGAATTATCTGCTCTTTCTTGTGAGTCTCCTTTTCTGATTTTTCATCAGGATAAGGCGGTGTTGCGAACTTCTTTTAAATTTTTACCTAAGGTTGTGAATTCTAACAACATTAGTAGAGAAATTGTGGTTCCTTCATTGTGTCCTAATCCTAAGAATTCTAAGGAGAGATCATTGCATTCTTTGGATGTAGTTAGAGCTTTGAAATATTATGTTGAAGCTACTAAGAATTTCCGAAAGACTTCTAGTCTATTTGTTATCTTTTCCGGTTCTAGGAAAGGTCAGAAGGCCTCTGCCATTTCTTTGGCATCTTGGTTGAAATCTTTAATTCATCATGCTTATGTCGAGTCGGGTAAAACTCCGCCTCAAAGGATTACAGCTCATTCTACTAGGTCAGTTTCTACTTCCTGGGCGTTTAGGAATGAAGCTTCGGTTGATCAGATTTGCAAAGCAGCAACTTAGTCTTCTTTGCATACTTTTACTAAATTCTACCATTTTGATGTGTTTTCTTCTTCTGAAGCAGCTTTTGGTAGAAAGTACTTCAGGCAGCTGTTTCAGTTTGATTCTTCTGCTTATAATTTCAGTTTTTTTCATTATAAGATTTAAACTTTATTTTGGGTGTGGATTATTTTCAGCGGAATTGGCTGTCGTTATTTTATCCCTCCCTCTCTAGTGACTCTTGCGTGGAAGATCCACATCTTGGGTAGTCATTATCCCATACGTCACTAGCTCATGGACTCTTGCTAATTACATGAAAGAAAACATAATTTATGTAAGAACTTACCTGATAAATTCATTTCTTTCATATTAGCAAGAGTCCATGAGGCCCACCCTTTTGTTGTGGTGGTTATGATTTTTTTGTATAAAGCACAATTATTCCAATTCCTTATTTTTTTATGCTTTCGCACTTTGTTTTATCACCCCACTTCTTGGCTATACGTTAAACTGATTTGTGGGTGTGGTGAGGGGTGTATTTATAGGCATTTTGAGGTTTGGGAAACTTTGCCCCTCCTGGTAGGAATGTATATCCCATACGTCACTAGCTCATGGACTTTTGCTAATATGAAAGAAATGAATTTATCAGGTAAGTTCTTACATAAATTATGTTTTTTTACATAGAGATGTTCAGGTGATATTTTCTAGTCAGCTTTTTACAGCTATGCTGCATCTCTTTCAAGTGTTTCAACATTTGGGTATCATGGCCCTTTAATTCAGTTTTTTCTGACTGGCTGTAAAACACTCTCAGTTTCCTGGAAACTTACAGTAGATTTTGAACTGCGCAAATTCATGTAAAACAGACTTGTAAACTGATTTACTAGGCGGAGCACAGGCTCTAGATGCAATATAATTATTTGTAATTTCTTATTTATATTTTGATACTGTAAATACAATACTAATATAGTACTTAAAGGGCCGAATTGAGTTGTGTCTAAAACAGCTGCAGGGAGTGTTTGAATATTAATAATTGTATTTAATTGTCAATCCTTGTCCAGATTTATCCAACAACTAGTTACACCTGTATCTGTTAAATATTATCACAGCTATAGTTTGCTATAGTTATGCTACTGAGGCTATAATTAAAGGGACATAAAGCACAAATGTTTTCTTCCGTGATTCAGATAACGCATTCAATTTTAAATAACATTCTAGTTTACTTCTATTATAAAATTTGTTATACTTTGTTGCAGAAGCAGAAGTGCACTACTAGCAAGTGAGCCAATGACAAGAGCATATATGTGTAGCCGCCAATCAGCATCTAGCTCCCCACCAGTGCATTGCTGCTTCTGAGCCTACCTAGGTATGTTTTTCAACAAAGGATAGGAAGAGGATAAAGCAAATTAGATTATAGAAGTAAACTGGAAAGTTGTTAAAAATCGTATATGCTCTCTCTGAACCATGAAAGAAAAATATTAGGTTTCATGTCCCTTTAAGTCGGTAGATGAATAACATGCGACTTGAAATTGGTTGTGTTAATCCTTTTCATATGATGGTTACAATGGAATTGTGTTTCTGATATGCTCTGACATGAACACGTTTTATAAATGTTGGTTATATAAATAAAATTAATTCTTCCATGTAAACCCAAAAACATGCACTTTGTACCTTAGTAGAACGGTACAAGGTGCTGAGAGGAGGAGTAAGTTTTTCTCTAACTTAAAGGGACATTAAACACTAAGTAAATGCTAGAGATAGAATGATGAATTCAAAGAAAAGATTAGTCTGATAATAAAATCTAGATGTATTTTTTAAAGTTTCATTAGTTGTTTAAATACTGACAAAATAAGTGTAAAGTTTTTGTGCCTATAAAACAATGGGAGCTGCCATGTTGTAACTTAGGTTACCTTCTCTGCTGTGGCCAATTAGGAACAGTTATAAAAAGGTCACTAGAGTGTGCAGCCAATGGCTGTGTGGAATATAACAGTGTTCTGCACTTCCATTTCTAACAGGAACTGAAAAGCTCACAATTTCAGAATGGAATTACAGGAAAAGGGGGCAAAATAAATAATGAAAGTATATTGCAGGGTTATTTATATTTTATCATTTTATATTACCATCTCAAAGTGTTTGGTGTCCCTTTCAAAGGACATGCAGCTCCACAATTAATATATTATGCATTGCAAAAAGCACTATTTTTAAACAGGGTTTTTTTTTCTTCTAGAAAATGGTTATGTTAAAGGGAAATTAAAGTCAAAAATGACATTTTTATGATTCCGACAGAGCATGTAATTTTAAGTGGCTTTTCAGTTTACTTCTGTTATCAAATTTACTGTGTTCTTTTGCTATCCTTTGTTAAAAACCATTGGTTTGTGTATGTGCTGTTCCAATTATGATGTATGACTATATAAGTTAGTCAATAAAGCATATAACTTAATAAAAATGTTTTTATTTATTTTAGAAAATATCTATATCTATGTATCCTATGTATAGCTAATAAGCATTGACGTCCTTTAGATGACATAGTGTAACTGCCAGCTCACACATAACAGCTGTTACATCAGATAAGTGACAACTGAGATGCTCCTACCTTATGTGCTTAATAATAGGAATTCAGGAACCGCTAGTGGGTCTTCTGTAACCTCAACAGAACCTCTTAGAAATGCCACAAAGAGTCTGTGCTGTCCCTTCCTTTAACATAGCCAAATGTCAACTGTCTCTCAAGCTTCAAAATTCTTTAATTTTTTTTTTCCATAAAAAAAAAGTCTTAAACCCTTAACGACCGATGATGCACAGGGTACGTCCTACAAAAAACGATCGTTGACGACCAAGGACATACCCTGTACGTCCCCTGGTAATCTGAGTGCTGGAAGCGATCGAGATCGCTTCCAGACGCTCTAAGAGTATTGCAGGATGCCAGGAGTATTGCTGGATGAGTATTACAGGAGGCATCCTGCAATACTGTTCCCAACTGCCGGGACCCAGATTGATCACTCCCCACGAGTGATCACTTCCGGTTTCCCTCCACGTGGAGCCCAGCAGTCTAGCAGAGCATCGGAAGCGATCGGACAGACTTCCGATGCTTTGCTTGTGTGCTGAGTGCCTTGGTGGGTCGAGGCACTTAGTAAGTAATAATAATATTAAAAAATATATATATATATATATATATATATTTTTTATTATTTTTTTTATTTTTTCTTCTCCCCTCTACATCACAAAGGGAGTTCCAGCGACTTATCCATTGAGCTTTGATGGCCCAACTACGAATAAGTTATAAAGTTATAAAGTTAGTGGTTGTTGGTTAGGTTGAGTTTATGTAAAATATGGTTATGCAAAAGAAAAAAGAAAAAAAGAGATCTGAGAAATTGATTCATGACTTTATTTCTATTTACAATGTAATGTACACATGATGATTTTGTGTCCTTCTTTTTTTTTGTTTATATGCTTTTAAAGATGTAACATCTTACGTTGTACATGCCACTCTTCTCTTTTCCTCAATAAAAAAAGTATGTTAAAAAAAATATATATATATATGTATTTAATTTCATATAAAAGCCGACATATAGCTTCCCTCCCCCAACCCCCATGAGGCTTCAAAAATGGCGATGTCCAGTGCATCATGGGGCTTCTGGGGGTGTCCCTAGCCTGCCTCATCATAGGGGCAGGCTAGAGTCATCTAATCTGAACTTGCCACAATAAAAATAAAAAAATGATAATAAAATATTTAATTTGTCTGATCATGTCAATATTTGTAAATATTGACTCTGACCAGTGTGGATCTCCCTCCCTCTCCTCACTTGCGTTTTTGTGGGAGAGAGAGAGATCTGTGTTTATGAGAGAGAGATATATCTAGTATATTTGATAGAAATTGTGAGACCCAAAGGTTCTTTTCAGAGCCATTAACCCCTAGCTTGCCAGTGATCACAGTAGCATAGCTGAACTTTTCTGCTGTCTGTGCATTTTTTAGGGGTTAATTTTTTTTATTTTTTTTTATGAGACCCAAAGGCTCTTTTCAGAACCATTTAGCTAGTTTAATTTAATTTTCAGAGCTATTAACCCCTAGCTTGCCAGTGATCACTATAAATCACTGGCAGAAGCATAGCTCCACTTTCTATATGCCAGTCAGTCCATAGCCTTGATAGATCGTCTTAAACAAAGAGGTTATAGGAACACTGATATCTATAAGGCTAAAAAAGAGGTTGACCAGATTGAAAGAGTAACATTTGTCACTGACTACAGTGCCCAGTACAAGCAGGTCTGTGGCATTGTACAGAAACACTTCTCCCTCCTAAGGGCAGATGACAAATTAGTTAATACAGTAGCAGAGAATGATTTCAGGTGTTCATGCACTATAGGCAACACACTGTCCCCATCACAACTAAAATTAGAAACCAGATTAACCAGCTCTTGGCTAAGACACAAGGGCATGTTCAAATGTGGACACAACAAATGCAAACCCTCTGAGCATGTGTAAATATCTTCCACTTTTTCATCTGCAAAGACCTACATCACATATGACATAGAAGAATGCTGGAATTGTTCATCCGGCTATGTGGTTTATATGATTAAATGCACACAATGCAATTTACAGTACATAGGTCTTACGACTAGAGACATGGGGGCCGATTTATCAAATGTCTGTCCGACATGATCCGATCAGCGGATCATGTCCGACAGACATCACTGAATGCGGACAGCATTGCACAAGCAGTTCTGGTGAACTGCTGGTGCAACGCCGCCCCCTGCAGATTTGCGGCCAATCGGCTGCCAGCAGGAGATGTCAATCAACCCGATCGTATTGGATCGTGTTGATTTTAGGCAATGTCTGTCCGCCACCTCAGAGCATGCAGACAGGTTATGGAGCAGTGGTCTTTAGACCGCTGCTTCATAACTTGAATAGACCCCATGAGATCAAAAATTAGAGAACACTTCAGTACCATCAACATTGGCAAAGCATCCACACCACTGGTGCAACATTTTGCCATAAGACATGATAAGAGTTTATCAACATTCAGATGGCTAGCCATTGAACAGAGTTTTTAAACTGGAAACCAGATATCCAGGGGGTCTGAATTCCCAATATGATCTGATCAATTATTGGGAGTAGTTATATATATATATATATATATATTCCAGCTTTTTCCTGGCAAAGTTGGATATCTTACCCACAGGGGTGTGCTTATCTTTAGACTTACTAAATATGTTTATACGTTTTCGGATTGCATCCATATGATGTATTTTTTCTAACCTATCTCCAACATTTATGTTGATTCCTTCAATAAGGGACATAAAATTATACCATTAAGCAATGCTATCATACATATATCTGTTTCCATGTTTTAAAATTCAACATATAATGATCCTGGCATCATTATTATTATTATCATCGCAACTGTCTAACACTCTAATATATATAACTATTATAAATACTGTTCTTTTGTCAATACTATATCAGGCATTAGTACTTATTACAGTATTCTCTACAATATTTATATTTTCGCCTTTTTGTATAATATGTTCAAATCTTCAGTCTAGTTAATAATAGCAGTGTTTCATACTATTGTGTATAAAGGGTTAAATCGCCAATTCTCTTTTATCCAATCACAGCAGCTTTGTGTCTTTTAAATAGAGCAGTTGGGCAGTATCACACCAAGCTATGATTAAGGCTACGGCCAAAAAGCGTAAGCTTGTTTGGCGTTTTTACCCAGTTGAAGTATACCATTGTCGATATGTTTTAACCTTATGGAATAAAGGTCAAGTTTTATGATTACATCAAGGCTCATGGATTCTACTTTGATTATTTGTCCTTTGCCGGTTTCCTGTGAACCTCACTGGAGCACAGCACACAGAACCCTGTTAGAGGCTTCTACCAAATCCGCCAGTGTATTGTGATGAGTCATACACTGCTTCTCAGCCTGTTACGAGGAAGGAAGAATTAGGACGTGTGGTCGGAACGGCACAGTTTTGTCCAGAGAGTCTTACCTGCTTGCTAGGTTTTGAGAGGACGCCATGGCCCTGGCTGCAGACGTCTGACCACCAGTTTAAATGTGTGAGTATGCCTGTATATGCACGCTAAAGGTAGCGGTGATACGGCCACATAATTTACTCCACATACCAAGGCTTTCTAAGTGTATGAACTGACTATGACACTGATTAGTTATTGAATGTTTGACCTTTCGCCATATGATGAGTGGATGGGATAATCCACGGGAAGGTTTCTGTGACTGTGATATTGCTGCACTTTAATATTAGGGCTTTAACTTAGGGCAATGCCCTACAAAAGGCCCTTTTGAGGGCTATTGGTAGTTTAGATTAGGGGGTGTTTTTATTTTGGGGGGGGCTTTTTATTTTCATAGGGGTGTTAGATTAGGTTTAATTTTTTTATTTTTGATAATTTGGCTTATTTTTTTCTGTAATGTTAGACTTTTTTATTTTTTGTAATTTTAGATTAATTTAATTTAATCTTAGTTTTTTTTTAAGTAATGTTAGGGTTTTTATTTTAATTATAACTTAGTATTTTTTATTTTATGTAATTGGGGTAAATTTAGGGGGTGTTAGGTTAGGGGGCTTTGTAATAAAATTAGTTTATTGCTTTGTGGGGGGTGGCGGTTTATGGGTTAATAGCTTAATTAGGTTTATTGGGTTGTTAATGGTTAAGCAAACACTGTTTAAATGTAAATGTAAAATCTTACTGCAGTACTGATTGGGAACTTTCCTACTAATCCCTCACTGGCTGATTAGGACAACTGCCTCCGCTTTACTGGTTGAGAGGGACACACCTCTACAAGTGTGATAAAAAAATGATAAGGTCAGGAAAAGATCACTAGTTTTTTTATTAAATAGAATACATTTTGATATTTTCTCTTAGGTGACTACGATGTCCCTTTAATCTGTTGTAAATACCTAGTGCTATTCAGAGAACCACAATTGAATTCCTAACATTTGTGCTATGGGATATAATCAGAGTACTTTCTCAATTCATATAACACCTCTAATGTATTTTATATGTACCTGTTACACCCCCAAGGACCTGTTACACCCCCAAGGACCTGTTACACCCCCAAGGACCTGTTATACCCTAAATGATGAAAATGTAGCAAATTCAGAAGTATCTATCAACAATATTTTGCCCAGTGTGTGCACTGTGCTCATTGTTTAAACCAGAAATATTCTGAAAATATAAAACTCAAAGGATGATCTTTTCATCATCACCCCTAATCCTGTGTGACAGCTGGTGGTTGGAGCACCACAGTGCTGTGTTGTTGAGTATCAATGTTCTAATATGAATGTTATCTTATTTATCACTGCTTCTTTATAGGAGAGGCTGAGATAGCTGACATGCATAAGGAACATCTTCAACAAATGGCAAAACTCCAGGCTGATATGCAACTGCTGCGACAGGAGGTTACCAGAATGCCCCCTCGCCCTATGCACGGCCCACCGCCATTTCTGCCACCCCCTGTGGCACCTCATCTTCCACCACCAATGCACCCTACAAGGATTGCGCTAGGGAGACCGGAGGCTACAATTATGATGGATGGGCTGGTAAGTTGCAAGCTCTTGTGACTATGTAATGCATCTCAGTGGAAACCTTTATACTTGTCATTCATGTAATGTTTTAAAATCTCACAAAACAAATGAGTAATGCTATATAAAGAGAAAACACATATAGCGCTCTGGATAAAAAAAGTAATCTGAATGTAAATGTTACTGAAATCTTGCACGTGTTCCAGAAAGTAGCATTAGAATAAGATAAACTCATGAATTATAAATGAAAGTACAATGTATTAACAATAGTAAACCAAAGCAAATAATCTGAATATGCAACCAACAATAGCAAAATAAGTGTAGTAATAAATCCGTTATCAGCACACGTATGCTACAGCTTAGCAATACAAGTGTGAATATAACCAAACCTAGAAAAAGAATAATACATTAATAACAGCAAGGGTTATATACTTAGATGATGATTTTATAAAAATACCAAACAAAAGAATAATAGCACAAATATCTATGTGAAGCATTTTGGAGATAAGAATGTATAATGAAAACATAACTCTTGGCTTAGTGGAAATGTGACCTTTTTTACTATGTGATAGTGGGATACTAAGAACAATTACTGCAGTATAAGGCAACCAGAATAATTTGCCATGTAAAGTTATTCAAGTAAAATGTCTTACTCTACATTTCTGGGCCCTAGAACGAGATATGGTGCCATAGAAAATAATTATAAATCACATCTGCCAAATAATAGGAAATAAACAAAAAAAATAAGTAAAAGTAATGTTATTCTATTGCAGTAATAGCCCTATATGAGGAAGTTAGGTGTGAAGTAATGTAAGTGAAAGGAAATGATATACGTAGTAGTCCATGAGATGCGGCAGGTTTTGGAGTCATCTCAGGTTAACCCCATCTGTGCTGGGTAGAATATGATAATGTCTGGTTCTGCTTTGGCAGTCGGCGGATTGTTCAGTTGTGGGACCGATTGTATTGTGTGTGACCCCTTTTTATAGAGAAACCTACTATGTAACTGCTAAGACCACCTTTGACATGTGAATGACTGTGATTGGTCATTTAGACATATTCTTTAGCTAGTGTCACGCCACTCCTTGGTCTCAGGTCCCGGCCGCCTCTCAGATCCGTTGTCATGGTCATTGCCATGGACACGGAGGTTGCTTCAGGCGCATGGCGATGATGTCATCGCCGCATGTCCTGTCTTTCCCTGATGCCAGTCTGGATCTCACCTGTGCTCTCCTTGGCGTGAATCCTGCTCCTATGTAAGTACCTCAGTTTCTTACATCTTTGCCCAAGTATAGGTGTTACTGTATGTGCTCCTGGGTGCTTGTTTTCTGAACTGCTGCTTGCCTTATTATTGCTTAACCCCTGAACTGCTGCTTTCCTTATTATTGCTTAACCCCTGAACTGCTGATTGCCATTTGTTGCTGACCTCTGCCTGTTCCTAACCATTCTACTGGTTTACCCCTGAACTGCTAAACTGCTGATTGCCTTTTGTTGCTGACCTCTGCCTGTTCCTGACCATTCTACTGATTTACCCCTGAATTGCTAAACTGCTGATTGCCTTTTGTTGCTGACCTCTGCCTGTTCCTGACCATTCTACTGTTTTACCCCTGAACTGCTAAATTGTTGGATTACCTTTTTGTTGCTAACCTCTACCTGTCTCTGACCATTCTACTGGTTAACCCCTAAACTGCTGGATTGCCTTTCTGTTGCCGAACTCTGCCTGTCTCTGACCTTTTTACTGGCTAACCCCTGAACTGCTGGATTGCCTTTCTGTTACCATTCTCTGTCTTACCCTTATTGCCATGAAGGACTACCCTGTCTACCATGAGTACTGCTTACCTCATTTCTTAAACTCACTTTGTTCTGGGATATTTCCTTATCCTTCCACTTGACACCGGGATAAGAAGACTACTGGACAAGTTTGTTCTGATATCCCATGAGCATTACAGCTAGCAGTATAATAATGTAATCCCAGGAGTCAGGTATTTAAAACTTCTTATTTATTTAATATGCATTAAAAACGCCACAACAACATGGCAGACATAGCAATCTCTGCTGTTTCCGGTAGCGTCACAGGTCAGCTGACGTGTTTCGGCCAATGGGTCGTAGTCATATCTGTATGACCTGCCTACCTTGCCTTCCATTCATAAAGGATAAAAGCCTCTGTGATAGGTTAAAACATGTAATGATGCTACCAAACCAGCCCTCGGTTTCATCCTATTGCAACACAATATAGCTACATAAAACAATTTATATTATACATTTTTACGGCTGTTTGGTAAAATATAAGTGGATACATTTAACGAGATGAAAAGGATGCTTTGAGGGAGCGCTATAATAACCCTAGAAAGGGGTTGATAGCTTAAGGTGGAATCCAAAGATATGTAGCTAAAGATGTAGGATATATAATATAGGTGCCAATAAAGGCTGTGGTAAATAACAGATGTATATTAATAGATGTAGTAAAAAATACGTATCAATAGGTACAGTATAAATTACAATTTATTGGTAGATACCAGAGTTTATATTGATAGATATAGTGAAAAATACGTATAAATAGATACAGTATAAAAAACAGTTTATTGGTTGTACTACACAATTAGATGATAATTAATAAAAAATAAAATATATTAAATATATTAAATATATTAAAAAATCATATATAGCTAATACATCAAAAAGATCAAATGGTTAAAAAGAGCATATATAGCTAATACATCAAGGGCTAATACATCAAGCTAAAACATCAAAGAGCTGATATATTAAGTTGAAACATCAGGCTAAAAACAATGGCTAATTGAAAAAGAATACATAAGGGGTTCCTATTGCTTAATTAAGAAAGTAGCGATTGGTCCGGACTAAATTGTGCCAATAGGTGTCCTCAATGGACAGTGTAGAAAAGTCTAAAAGTCTATACAGTCCAGAATGATGGTTACAGATAGCTAATATTTCCGTGAACTTGGGTAAAACAAATCCGTGATGAGTGATTTAAATGCAATAAAAAATCCAAAAAAGATGTATAAAAATATATAAAAATATAGATGCCTTTGTGGAAAAATGGGATCAAAAAGAATTTTTGGAAGAAAAATTGACCAAACAGGTGGTGTAAAACAAAGTGAAAAATCAAAAATTGGTAGAAATATATAGCAAACTGTATATATATCTAAAGAAATAAGGTGTACACCTAAAGCTGAAAAATAAAGCTGAAAAATAAAAATAAATTGCTGTGCAATCTGTGTTGTATTCCTAAATGTGATATCCCATACGATAACCCATATAGTGATGGTGGAAATAAGTGTTCCTTTTCTTAGAAGAATTAAACCATATGAATAATAGGTGATTAACGTTTTTGTAAATAGTAATAGATGACGTGTAGAAAATCCAGTAGTAAAAACCTTTAAGCTGTCCTAAAAGAGAATAGAAATAGACATAGTGCAATAACGCTACTATATATAGATAATATAGGTATTAAACTTACCAAATGAACCTGAGCCATAATACCAGTATAGTCAACGCATTTCGGTCCCTAGGGACCTTTTTCAAGACTGGTCACAAGACACATTTATTAAAGCATATACGTATAGTCTGTGAATTCTTACACATGCTCAGTAGGATCTGGTGACTCAAAAATTGTAAAAATAAAAGACTGTGCACATTTTTTTTAATGGAAGTAAATTGGAAAGTTGTTTAAAATTACATGCTGTATCTGAATCATGAAAATTAAATTTAACCTGAGTGTCCCTTTAAGGAGGTTTTAGCGACTCTGGATGAATGTGAACCCGTTGTAGTTCCAGATAAATTGTGTAAGATGGACAAATACTTTGCAGTGCCTGTTTACACTGATGTTTTTCCAGTCCCTAAGAGGTTTTCGAAAATTATTACTAAGGAATGGGATAGACCAGGTGTGCCGTTCTCTCCCCCTCCTGCTTTTAAAAAGATGTTTCCCATAGATGCCGCCACACAGGACTCGTGGCAGACGTTCCCTAAGGTGGAGGGAGCAGTCTCTACCCTAGCTAAGCGTACAACTATCCCCGTCGAGGACAGTTGTGCTTTCCTAGATCCAATGGATAAAAAATTGGAGGGTCTCCTTAAGAAAAATTTTATTCATCAAGGTTTTATTCTCCAGCCTCTTGCATGCATTGCCCCAGTCACTGCTGCAGCGGCTTTTTGGTTCGAGTCTCTTGAGGAGGCTCTACAGGTGGACACCCCGTTAGATGAGATTTTAGACAGGATTAAAGCTCTTAAGTTAGCTAATTCCTTTATCTCTGACGCCGTTTTTCATTTAACCAAACTAACGGCTAAGAATTCAGGTTTTGCCATTCTGGGGCATAGGGCGCTATGGCTTAAGTCCTGGTCAGTAGACGTTACTTCAAAGTCTAAGCTTCTTAACATCCCCTTCAAGGGACAGACCTTATTTGGGCCTGGTCTGAAGGAGATAATTTCTGATATTACTGGAGGAAAAGGTCACGCCCTTCCTCAGGATAGGTCCAATAAGTTAAGGACCAAACAGAATAATTTTCGTTCCTTTTGAAACTTCAAGAGTGGCGCAGTTTCAGCTTCCTCTAATGCAAAACAAGAGGGAAATTTCGCCCAGTTCAAACCAGTCTGGAGACCTAACCAGGCTTGGAACAAAGGGAAGCAGGCCAAAAAACCTGCTGCTGCCTCTAAGACAGCATGAAGGAGTAGCCCCCGATCCGGGACTGGATCTAGTAGGGGGCAGACTTTCTCTCCCTGGGCACTAGAGATTGTTTCCAAGAGATATCTTCTGGAATTCAAAGGTTCATCTCCAAAGGGGAGATTTCACCTCTCACAACTATCTGCAAACCAGATAAAGAGAGAGGCATTCTTACGTTGCGTTCAAGACCTACTGGTTATGGGAGTGATCCACCCAGTTCCAAGGGAGAAATAGGGGCAGGGTTTCTATTCAAACTTGTTTATAGTTCCCAAAAAGAGGGAACGTTCAGACCAATCTTGGATCTCAAGATCCTAAACAAATTTCTCAGGGTCCCATCTTTCAAGATGGAGACAATCCGAACCATCCTCCCTATGATCCAGGAGGGTCAATATATGACTACCGTGGACTTAAAGGATGCTTATCTCCACATTCCGATTCACAGAGATCATCATCAGTTCCTCAGGTTCGCCTTCCTAGACAGGCATTACCAGTTTGTGGCTCTTCCCTTCGGATTAGCCACGGCGCCAAGAATCTTTACGAAGGTTCTAGGGTCTCTACTGGCGGTTCTAAGGCCACGGGACATAGCGGTGGCTCCTTACCTAGACGACATCCTGATCCAGGTGTCGACTTCTCAAATCGCCAAGTCCCATACAGATATTGTTCTGGCCTTTCTGAGGTCTCACGGGTGGAAGGCAAACAGAGAAAAGAGTTCACTCTCCCCCCTCACAAGAGTTTCCTTCCTTGGAACTCTGATAGATTCGGTAGAAATGAAATTTTTTCTGACAGAGGTCAGGATATCAAAGCTTCTAATTTCTTGCCGTGTTCTTCATTCCACTTCTCAGTCGTCAGTGGCTCAGTGTATGGAAATGATCGGCCTGATGGTAGCGGCAATGGACATAGTTCCGTTTGCCCGCCTACATCTCAGACCACTGCAACTTTGCATGCTCAATCAGTGGGACGGGGACTACACAGATTTTTCTCCTCTGTTAAATCTGGATCAAGAGACCAGGGATTCTCTTCTCTGGTGGTTATCTCGGGTCCATCTGTCCAGGGGTATGAGTTTCCGCAGGCCAGAGTGGACTATAGTGACGACAGATGCCAGCCTTCTGGGCTGGGGCGCAGTCTGGAATTCCCTGAAGGCTCAGGGTTCGTGGACTCAGGAGGAGGCCCTCCTTCCGATAAACATTCTGGAGCTAAGAGCGATATTCAATGCTCTTCAGGCTTGGCCTCAGCTAGCTGCGGTCAGATTCATCAGATTTCAGTCGGACAATATCACGACTGTTTCCTATATCAACCATCAGGGGGGAACAAGGAGTCCCCTGGCAATGATGGAAGTTTCCAAGATAATTCTATGGGCAGAGGTTCACTCTTGCCATCTCTCAGCTATCCATATCCCAGGAGTAGAGAACCGGGAGGCGGACTTTCTAAGTCGGCAGACTTTTCATCCGGGGGAGTGGGAGCTCCATCCGGAGGTATTTGCACAGCTGATTCAACTATGGGGCAAACCAGAAATGGATCTGATGGCGTCTCGTCAGAACGCCAAGCTTCCTCGTTACGGGTCCAGGTCAAGGGATCCCCAGGCAACGCTGATAGATGCTCTAGCAGTGCCCTGGTCCTTCAGCCTGGCTTATGTGTTTCCA
Organism: Bombina bombina; assembly: GCF_027579735.1. Taxonomy (NCBI): domain Eukaryota; kingdom Metazoa; phylum Chordata; class Amphibia; order Anura; family Bombinatoridae; genus Bombina; species Bombina bombina. The sequence goes on along the minus strand of NC_069508.1, from coordinate 183,297,513 downwards.
CCATTTCCTCTCCTCCCTCGTCTGATTGCCAAGATCAAGCAGGAGAGAGCTTCAGTGATTTTGATAGCACCTGCGTGGCCACGCAGGACTTGGTATGCAGATCTGGTGGACAATTCATCCTTTCCACCATGGACTCTGCCGCTGAGGCAGGACCTTCTACTTCAAGGTCCCTTCAAACATCCAAATCTAGTTTCTCTGCGTCTGACTGCTTGGAGATTGAACGCTTGATTTTATCAAAACGTGGTTTCTCCGAGTCGGTCATTGATACCTTGATTCAGGCTTGAAAGCCTGTCACCAGGAAAATCTATCATAAGATATGGTGTAAATATCTTCATTGGTGTGAATCCAAGGGTTACTCGTGGAGTAAGGTCAGGATTCCTAGGATACTATCTTTTCTCCAAGAAGGATTGGAAAAGGGATTATTGGCTAGTTCCTTAAAGGGACAGATTTCTGCTCTGTCTATTCTTTTGCACAAGCGTCTGGCTGATGTTCCAGACGTTCAGGCATTTTGTCAGGCTTTGGTTAGAATCTGGCCTATGTTTAAACCTGTTGCTCCGCCATGGAGTTTAAATTTAGTTCTTAAAGTTCTTCAAGGGGTTCCGTTTGAACCCTTGCATTCTATAGATATCAAGCTTTTATCTTGGAAAGTTCTGTTTTTAGTAGCTATCTCTTCGGCTCGAAGAGTTTCAGAGTTATCTGCCTTACAGTGTGATTCCCCTTATCTGATCTTCCATGCAGATAAGGTAGTTTTGCGTACCAAACCTGGGTTTCTTCCTAAGGTAGTATCTAATAGGAATATCAGTCAGGAAATTGTTGTTCCGTCGCTGTGTCCTAATCCTTCTTCAAAGAAGGAACGTCTGTTACACAATCTTGACGTGGTTCGTGCCTTAAAGTTTTATTTGCAAGCTACTAAGGATTTTCGTCAAACATCTGCATTGTTTGTTGTCTACTCTGGAAAGAGGAGAGGCCAAAAGGCTTCGGCAAATTCTCTTTCTTTTTGGCTGAGAAGCATAATCCGTGTAGCTTATGAGACTGCTGGCCAGCAGCCTCCTGAAAGAATTACAGCTCATTCTACTAGAGCGGTAGCTTCCACATGGGCTTTTAAACATGAGGCCTCTGTTGAACAGATTAGTAAGGCGGCGACTTGGTCTTCGCTTCATACTTTTTCTAAATTCTACAAATTTGATCATTTTGCTTCCTCGGAGGCTATTTTTGGGAGAAAGGTCTTACAGGCAGTGGTGCCTTCCGTTTAAGTTCCTGCCTTGTCCCTCCCTTCATCCGTGTCCTAAAGCTTTGGTATTGGTATCCCACAAGTAATGGATAAACCCGTGGACTGGATACACCTTACAAGAGAAAACAAAATTTATGCTTACATGATAAATTTCTTTCTCTTGTGGTGTATCCAGTCCACGGCCCGCCCTGTCACTTTAAGGCAGGTGTTTTTATTTTTTAAACTACAGTCACCACTGCACCCTATAGTTTCTCCTTTTTCTTACTTGTCTTCGGTCGAATGACTGGAGGTGGGGGTTAGGGGAGGAGCTATATAGACAGCTCTGCTGTGGGTGTCCTCTTGCAGCTTCCTGTTGGGAAGGAGAATATCCCACAAGTAATGGATGAACCCGTGGACTGGATACACCACAAGAGAGAAATTTATCAGGTAAGCATAAATTTTTTTTCTTTTCTTTTTTTTTTAAAAAGTAAACTATCAGTGCAATTATATGTATCCCATCATAGGAAATAAATCTGTTTCCTGGGTTTTTGTACCCTCAGAATACCCAGACAGCTAAGCATTTTATTACATTATGGAACCAAATGTAAACTTAGATCTGCATGTGGGCTACTTACTTACATGTCCTGTTTGTGTAATGTGGATAAATAAATGGAGTAACTTCTTTAATTTTGTCCTCAACAGTCAAATCATAAGTATTAAAAATAAAGATGTCTGGCATCTGAAGTTGGGTTGTTAAACTGTCAATGAGGAAAATTACATAATTCAACACATTCATGGGACATATTTATTTCATGATTTAAACAGACAAATTTACTTTGTACTCTGGGTATCCTTTGTTGAAAAGCATACCTTAGTAGGCTCCGTAGCAGCAATGTATTACTGAGAGGTAGCTGGTAATTGGTTGCTGCACATATATGCCAGTGGCGGTTTTCTTGTCATTTGCTCACCAGATGTGTTCAGCGAGTTTCTGGTAGTGCATTGCTGCTCCTTAGCTTACCAAGGTTTATCCTTGAACAAATGATACAAAGACAACAAAGCAAATTTGTTAATAGAAGTAAACAAGAGCATTGTTAAACAATTCTACTACCTGAGTCATAAAAGCTTCATTTTAACTTTACTGTCCCTATAAAAATAACATTAAAGGGACATTAAACACACAATTTAAACTATATAATAATAATTTTGCAATTAAAACTGCAGCATTATTTTGTCAAATGAGTTTATTGTTTTATCTTTATTCTTTTAAAGGGACACTCAGGTCAAATTAAATTTTCATGATTCAGATGCAGCATGCCATTTTTTTTTTTTTAAATATTTATTTTATTCCAATTCAAAGTTACAGCTTCATTCAAAACAATAAATAAAGTTTTAACAATAATGCTTATAAACCTAAAATTATAACATCACAGTTAATAACGAAGCAATACAATTAACATCTAATTTCCTGTAACTGAATTGGGGTTTTTCATATTTTTTCCCTGTCTATAGCCAATATGGCCCCCAACCATACACCAAAAAGAAAAAAAAAAAAAAAAGGGGGGAAGAGAGAGGGAAAAAAAAAAAAAGGGAAAAGAAAGAAAAATTTCCCTCTCACCCCCCCCCTCCCCCACCTCCGGAGTTCACCACATACCGAGCTCAACTAATTCTGTATTTCTGAAGGGATATATCAGGTAATCAATTTCACTAGGTGTAAAATCCTTAATAAAGAGAGACCATTTTGAGAAGAGTCTCCTAATTTCTTGATCATTGTCTTGATTGGTATCAATTTGTTCAAGAATGTATTGTTTCTTTAAATAATTCTTAATTTCAGTTATGCTAGGAGTAGTTCTTAATTTCCATTTTCTGAAAATTAGATACCTACCAGCTAATATAGTCATATTAATAATTTTTTGATTGATGCCTAAATTGCCCGCTGGGTGAAGATAAAGAAAGACTATAGTTTTAAATGAAAAAGTCACTACGATAGGATTTAGTATCTTATTTAGCCAATATTGAAGCCTCAGCCAAAAATTCCTGATCTTTGGACAAGCCCATAACATGTGCCGAAGGTCTGCTGCAGGGAAGGAACATTTTGGACAAGTGACAAAACTACAATTCCTATATTTGGATCCCTTTTCTGGGGTGAAATACGTCATGTATAATAATTTAAGATGGGATTCCCTCCATGAGGAGGAGAGAGTTACACGAGCAGTCTCTTGGATTGATAGATAAGGTATTCAGGGATCCAGTGCTTGATTAATCTGTATAGCCCATTTATTATGTATTTTTTCCAAATTATTTAAGCCCTTTGCTGATACCATAATTGAATATCCTGGAGTAATTGATAAATTTCCAGTTTTGGCAATGGTAAGCCAATCGCCAACACCCTTCAGGGACCAGTCCCATCCATGATCATGTGTAAGATTAAGAGCAAAGTGTCTTGCTTGTAAATAAGCAAAAAAATTCTTATGTGGTAGTTTAAATTCTGATCTAATAGAGTCAAATGATTTAATGCATCGTCTTTCAAAATCTAGGATCTGATGAACATTAATAAATCCTAGTGCTTCCCATTCTAGGTACACTCTGGTTTGAAGTCCTGCTTGAAATTGGGGGTTACCCAGAAATGGGATAAACCTAGAGATATGATGATCTACTATTAATAACTTACAAATTTTCTTCCAGGCAAGGATTGGGTTATATATCGATTTTAATTTCTTTATTTCAGGCGGTATCGCATTAGTATCGCAATGTATAAGTGCCGCTGGGTATAAAGGATGTGTTATACTTTTCTCCAAATCGTTATCTGTTACATAATTCTGCAAAAATATCCAGTCAATGACTGTTCGCGCCAAAAAAACTTGATTATATGCCCCTATATCTGGCAAGGCAAGACCACCATATTTCAAAGGAAGCGATAATTTAGAAAGGGATATTCTGGGTTTTCTACTCTGCCAAATAAAGAGTCTCAAAATGGAATTCAAATAATCAATATCTTTTTTCTTAAGGAAAAGAGGGATATTTTGTAAAATATATAAGAGTTTAGGCAGAATCATCATTTTATAAGCTGCTATTCGTCCAGATAAAGAAAGAGGGAGATTTTGCCAATTTTTGAATGTATCCTTAATTCTGTTTAATACAGGAGTAATATTAAGAGTATACCAAGTGTCTGGTGTAGACGAGATATTAATGCCCAGATAACGAAAAGAGGTCTGAGCTATAGAGAACAGTATATTTGCCAGGGAATCTACTACATGAGTAATCCAAAACAATTCAGATTTTGTGTTGTTAACTTTGTATCCTGAAAAGGATCCAAACTGTTGTATTATACAGACAAGCTTAGGAATATTTATTTTTGTATTAGTCATGAAAATAAGGACATCATCCGCATATAAAGCGATTTTTAACTCCTTCTTGCCTATCTTTATGCCATCAAGTTGCTGTCTTATTGCAATGGCAAGGGGTTCAATAGATATATCAAACAAAAGCGGGGAGAGAGGACATCCCTGCCTGGTACCTCGCTGTAATTTTATATCCTGTGATAGATAACCGTTAACCACCAGTTTCGTAGAAGCATTTTGATAGAGATTACTTACAAACCTAGCAAAGTTTTCCCTTATACCAAATTTATCTAGGGTGAACAAAAGATGGTCATAATGTATTGAGTCGAAGGCTTTTTCTGCGTCTATAGATATTACCGCCCTGTCAGGGGTGTCCTCTCCCCCCGGCCCTTCCTGGGTCCTGAGTGACTCGAAATAATCAATGACAAGAAAAAGTTCACGTATTTTGGCAGCTGAGTTTCTATTCTGTATGAAGCCTGCTTGATCAGGATGAATAATAGAAGGCAGAATGTTTTGTAGCCTAGATGCTAATATAGATGTTAAAATTTTATAATCTGTATTGAGTAGTGCAATAGGCCTGTAGGATTCTTTTTTTGTTGGATCCTTACCTGCTTTTAATATTAAAGAAGTACAAGATGCAGAGAAATTAGCTGTTGGCTCTTTTCCCTCTATATAAATATCATTAAATAAAGAAGTTAAATATGGTACGATAGGGGAGTGTAAAATTTGGTAAAATTCATTAGGTAACGCATCTGGGCCTTGTGCTTTATTGTGTGGAAGGTTTTGGATAGCTTTATTCACCTCTATCTCAGTTATAGGGGCATATAAATCTTGCAATGCCTCTGGATCTAATGGGGGAGGAGAAATTCTGTTCCAGAATTCCTCACGTTTTAATGTGTCCGAACTTTGTAATGAATAAAGATCAGTATAATAATCGTGAAAGACTTGTAGAAGTTCCTCCGAGGTTTTAAAAGTCTGAGCTTCTGTATTTATGAGATCTATCAATTGAGAGCCTTTCTCAATTTTTAGAAGGTTTGCTAGTAATTTCCCCGTCTTATTGCCGTATCGATACAGTTTAGATTGAACCCTGGTATCCTTTTGAGTTGTTTTATAAAGTAAGAAAGAATCTCTATTTTGAAGAGCTAAAGTATATTTGTCCCAGCTTCGCGAAGAGTTTTCAAGTAAATGCAAATTGTAAGCATTTGAGACTGCCCGCACTAACTCTCCCTCTCTTTGCTTAATTTTTTTAGATCTTTTGACACTATAGGCTAGTATTTCTCCCCTTAATACTGCCTTGGCTGTTTCCCAAAATAACATCGGGCAAGAGACAAAATCATGATTAAAGTGGGCATAGTCTTTAAATTTAATTTCCAACCAATTTTTAAATTTGAGGTCTTTCACGAGAAAAGTGGGAAATAAAAATCGCCTAGGGCCTCGTGCCAAATTATTCGCACGAAAATCTAGACAAATAGGGGCATGATCCGATATGACAATAGGTAATATATGTGCTTGGACTTGTGTTTTACATAGCCTTTCATCTAATAGAAATAAATCTATCCTTGAAATTGATTTATGTGCCTTTGAAAGGCAAGTATAATTGCAAGAATCAGGGTTTTGCAGCCTCCACACGTCCCTAACTTTCAGGTTAATAAATAATCTAGAAAAGAGTTTTGACTCTAGTTTGTCCCTTTTTGTCTTTTTTGGAACAGGATCCTTTCTAAGCCTATCAAGCGGATATTTTGGAGCCATGTTAAAATCCCCTCCCATAATACAGTAACCCTCAACACATGTCATGAGCTTGGCTTGTAGATTTTCCCAAAACACCAGGTCAAAAACATTTGGGGCGTATAAGTTACATAGTGTATACAGTATATTATTAATTTTAACTTTAACAATTATAAATCTCCCCTCAGGATCAGGATCTACCTTAATTATTTCATAGTTAACCTTTTTACCTATTAAGATAGCTACTCCCCCCTTTCTATTAATACCTGTAGAGAAAAAAAACTCCTCCAACCCATGAAGACTTGAGTTTGAGAATCTCTTCAGCTTTTAAGTGCGTTTCTTGCAAAAATGCAACAGAGGTATTAATTTTCTTTAAGTATGATAGTATTGTTTTTCTTTTAATGGGAGAGGTTAAACCTCCAATATTCCATGAGGTAATTTTAAACTCCCCAGACATGACTATTCTCTATATGAGAGATATGAGAGCGAAGAAAAGGAGGGAGAGGAGAGAGGAAGAGAGAGAAGGAAGAGGAAAAAAGAGAAAAAAAAAAAGGGGGGGGGGGAATTTGACACTTCAGAGAGCCCATGCCATCTAGGCTCTCTGGTACCCAGTGTAAGCAAGACTTTATCTTTGGATTAGTTTTAGCAAACATTAATCAATTACCTTCCTGTTATTAGCTATACAGTTCCTTAACCTGCAGGGAACTCCTTAGCATAAAACCTTCCAGCCTCTACGGCTGAGTCAAAAAAATATGTCTGGTTATCAGAGTATATTTTAAGTCTGGCGGGGTATATGATAGTTGCTCGTGTTCCCTTTTGAATAAACTTTGTGCATATTGGGGATATTTCCCTTCTCTTTGTGACTGTCTCTAGTGAATAATCCTGAAAGAGGAGGATTTTATTGTCCCCTAAAAATATAGGTTGATGCTTACGAAATGATTGCATAAATGTAACCTTGTCCTGGTAGTTCAAAAATTTAGCAATAATTGGTCTGGGTTTTGTATTTGTTTTACCAGGGGAGATAGAACCTATCCTATGCACTCTTTCTATAAAAGTTTTGGGGAATCCCTCAGAGATCTTTAAAAGCTGGGGAATTGTAGATGCAAGTAATTTAAATAAATCCTCATACTGTTGCCCCTCGGGGACCCCGATTATTCTTAAATTATTCCTACGTGTGCGATTCTCAAGATCTTCGATTTTGTGCTGTAGTTTAGATATAGTAGTAAAGGAGACTTCAGACCTAGTATTATTTTCTATCATGGCATCTTCAAGATCGGATATCCTTTGCTCTGCTTCTGTCAGCCTGCTAGCAAATTGTTTAACTTTTAATGCTAATTGTGCTATATCTACTTTGATCTCATTTTTCAAAATTTCGAATTTAGGCGCAAGGGCCTCAGATATTCTAGAAACCAAGAATTGAATGTCCATAGATTCTATTGATGTTTGAGTGCTGGTGATAGAGGACTGTGTCTCAGCAGAAGGATCAAGAGTGCTTTTATTTCGCTTATCTCTCTGTCTAGCCGCCATGGGGGAAAGTGATGTTTTGGAGTGAGGATGTAAAAATTTATCCATATGGTTGTAACCGTAAGGATTGTGATGGGTGGCGGGTGACTTGATAAAGTGAAGGGGGAAAAAAACAAAATTCCCTGGGTGAATAAAAAAGTGATTGAAAAGAATTTTACTTTGAGTTGAAGGACCGTGAGGGAAAGGAGTGAGTGAAGGATGTGGGGTAATTTAATTAATCGTGGACTACCTTAGAGTCAGGTGAGGGGTCGTGAATCAATGTGGGGGTAGGCAGAAAGAAAAAACGAAGACCAAGCAATAAAAAACACTCTCTAGGGGGTTAAATATAATTTTGGTATTTTAGTTCGCCTCAGACTTGTATTTTAGGGGGATCCTTTATAATGGGATTATCGTATCATTGGTCACACCACAAGTGACCAAATTGTGTCAGGTAAAAAGACTTAAATTCAGTTATTATATCCAAAATTACCAAGGTAGACTATTATATTTATTTCAGACAAAAATAGAGTAAGCTGATTTTTTTTTCCCCCTAGTAGTTTTTATACTTAAAAACTGCCTTCTCAGTCAGTGAGAGGCGTTTTGGGTTCTGCTACTTAATATAAGATATATGCTTATATACTTCTATATAGGAGATATGAACTATATACTTAAATCACATAAATAGATAGTTGTAGCTCTTAATATCCAAAATTCTGTTTCCTTAATTTTATGAAGAATATGTAGAAGAGAATTACTTAATTGCTAGTAATGGGAGAACACAATGTTTCTTATTTCCTAATAGAGTGTAAGATATAAAAAGACAACAGTTTCTGCATTCAACTCTAATTAGAAAAGAAAAAAACCTTTTCTTTCTCTTTCCTTTCTTCTCCCCCTTCCTTCCTAAATACCCATCAGATCCTAATCAATTATTTTCTTAGGTACTATATGTCTGACAATACTATCTGAAATTAACAACCGTTTTTACATTTATCAGAACAATCACAATCTTTACATTTTTGTTTCACCTGGCAAGGCCTGAAAACCAATACCTAAATTGCCCTGAATTCTGTTACTTAATAAAAAAAAATATGTGCTTGTATACTTTTATAAGGAAGATATGAACTATATAATCAAAGCACAGATTTTGACTATTTGTGACTCTTAATAACCAAAGTTCTGTGTCCTTAGATTTTTTCAGATTTCACTCTTTTCTCTCAATTTTCTTCCTTTTCTTCCTTCCACCCCTTTTCTCTGTCTTGCTTTTAGCCCAGTGCCTTCTTAAAGTCCATCTCTAGTTAACAAACTTTGTGTGTGGGCAGCAGAGAATAAAATTCCAATTTAGGTTTATGGTGAAGGAATCAATACGAACTAAGTTTATGAGAGAGAGTTAAGTTATTGTACAACACAGTTATGTTGATTAACACTGCGTTCAAAGGGAAAGAAAAAAGAAAAAAAAAAAAATGGTAGAACTCAGGCATATGTCATATAATGAGAATGTACTTTACCCACTCCAGAAAGTCTTGCCTGTGAAGGCAAAACCCCCCCTCGCGCAGCACCGGTGGGAGGGGGAGCGCAAAACAAACAGGCAGGCACGAGGATCCCGAACTGCCGTACCCAGCAGAGCAACCCCAGCAGTGGACAGGACAAGGAGAGCCGCAGCCCAGATCAAGACAAACAGCACAGTGCGTGAGCATGGTCCAGGCCCCTCACGCAGCACCGGTGGGAGGGGAGCGTCCGGACCAGTAAAGGGCTGCGCTCTCAGGGCTACTGCGCCTCCTCACCATAGAAGCTGTAATTCTCTGCACACGTTGGGCACCTGTTCAATTTGGAAGAAGTCCAACCGGCAAGCAACCTCCTTCTCACGATCAGGTAACAGGACCCCAGCCGGGCAACGAACCATGCCGCAGACCCCCAGCATTCAAACTGGGATACTATCTTCCACTCGCTCTAGCAAGCAAAAAAAAAGCCTGCAGCATCCAGAATAGGCAAGGCTTTCCTCACAGAATACCTATGCAGGTGTGGTATATAAGGTGATTAGTGCAATAGCAATATGTACACAGCAGAAAAAAAGTCTATTCCTTTTGCAATCAGGTTTGAAAAGGTAGATATTATTATGTATATATCTGTAAAATGACTTGAATCCAAGCTAAAGTCATATAAGTGCATTAGAGTGGCACTATTGGGTTCCAGTAGCGATGTATCACAGCCTTGCAAGCCGCCCAAGGTCAGGGGCCTGAAGCGCAGAGTTCCCGCCAGCAAGCTTGCAGAGAGGTAAGTCAGGACAGGTGTCTCACATGACCTCACACCTGTGCTCCTCCTCCGGAACCAGCCGCAGCATGTCATTTTAAACAACTTTCCAATTTACTTCCATTAAAAAAAGATGTGCAGTCTTTTTATATTTACACTTTTTGAGTCACCAGCTCCTACTGAGCATGCGCAAGAATTCACAGACTATACGTATATGCATTTGTGATTGGCTGATTGCTATCACATTGTAGAGGGGGAGTGGAAATATACATAACTTTGAAATTTGTTAGAAAAAAATCTACTTCTCATTTGAAATTTAGAGTAAATGCTATTGCATCGTCTTGTTATCTTGCATTTGTTGATTATGCAAATCTACTGTGTTTACTGGTCCTTTAACTGATTTCCCTGTCCCCCAGAACAAAAGAGCCCCTGCTAACCAATCACAAACTAATATTCAGATACAGCACAAACGCTGTGTGCACATGTGCAGACTGGTGTAGCCTCTTGTATTCCCTTAAGGAGGTTTAGCACTGATTCAACTTAGTTACTATTGCAAAGAATGATTTTCCTATCATGATTGTTGATGCAAAATTGATAATCCCCTTTTTAAAAGCAAGTGACCCCACATAAGCTTAAGGAGGAAAAGTAAACAAAAGCTCACATAAATTACCTAAAAGTATTAACCCAAGCCTCCCTGGGAAAAAGTGAAACAAGCACAATTTTTAGATGTATTTTACAGCAAAGGGCTGCAAAATAAATAATTAATGTACATTGCAAAAATGTTTTACTTGCAATAATGAAAGATGTTATGGGCTGTTGAAATATCAAGTTTAATGGTCCTTTAACTCCAGACCTTTCCAGAACGTTGCATATTAATCCTTCAGCTTTTTGTTGTTGTTGCATTTTTTACAATCAGATTTAAGATTATAACTCATTACTAGGTGGCACGATCCTGTTCCTTGGTCTCTACTACCACACTCTTTTGCAGTGTGCTTGGATTCCAATGGGAGTTGTCAGCCCTGCATAGAACACTAATTAGCCCAGTGATTCTTGGTCTGGGTGTCTAGACACCCTTGTGTGCCACGGCATATGACTAGAGGTGTGCCAGGCAATTAGGGCTAAAGATAATGTCTCCATCAGAGATGGTTAAACTGATTTTAAAGAGTATAATAAAATTTGTTATATAATATTAATGTTCATTACTTGTTTTGGGTTAATGGTACTCAACTGTAAAAGGCACATTTTGGGCTAAAAAGCCTCTTGGGGTGGTTACTAGACATAGAACAAGCTATTATTTGACTGCTCCTTGGTTGAGTATTTATATAACGCCTGTTGGGGCCTAGTCTCCCTAAGGGTGATGTGGACAACCGTACATGAACCCACAGCCCATTGTGCCTACGGGGATAAGGCTGCACCTCACTGCTGAGTTGCACAGATGGCTAAACCTTACCTCTGCAGTGCCATTTTTCGTAGTGTTTAGTATTTCGGCACAGGGGCTGTCTTTTTTTCCGGCAAAACCAAATTGATGTACAGCTGGCATGTCATTTCTATGAGCACATTTTGCATTCTGATTTATGGAGGTGACCAGCTCAGTACAAGTAGTGATGCCTTTGCTCACGCTCTGGTTGGGCACGTGTCTACTGTATTATGTTTTCTAGGCACTGGATCAGCCCATTCTTTTCAGTAACCTATAGATCATGTATGAATCTCTTCTGCAATCCATACTAACTCTCCTTCCTGCCTGATGCACAGTGATCATTAACCCATCCACAGAAAGTACCAACTTACCCACCCCATGGGTGTCTTGGATGACCCCTTTTATCTTGGGTGGGGGAAGATTCTCCTTACATGTATTTTCTAGCCTCCAGTTTGTTTACTCATTGCTCCTACAACTATCATGTTTCATAAAAATGGAGAAAAATTATGTCATGCACAAATTACCCATAATTCATTTTTCACATGTGATGTCATTTGCATCCATGTGGTCCTGAGAAATATTTGCCAACTAGCAGATAGCTGGAAGCCAGGGGCTTCACTTAGGAATTACTGCTAGAGTCGAAGAAAGTACTGTTAATGGCTAAGAACCATGTAGCCCAGCCACTCTTTTTATTTTAATTATGATATTAAAATGTAATAGAGCCCTAGAGTGACAAGGACCTATGCCACAATTCCACCACCAAGATGGGCCTAGTGCTTCTGGTCTCATGTAGATGCCCAGTTTGTGTGTAACACACCATTTAGTAACCAGTATATATTTATATATATGTATGTATATATATATATGTATGTATATATATATGTATGTATATATATATATATATATATATATATATATATATATATATATATATATATATATATATATATATAAAATAAATATTCTGTAGTCAGCAGGTCCATGGTGAGTATTTATGATTTTTTTTTCTCTGTGTTTTAGGATTCAATGCGTCCTCATTCAGCAAGTAGACACATACTAGAGCCACCAGACGCTCTGGGACCAGCGCCTTATGACCCAGTGTAAGTGTATAGGGGTAGACAAAATCACATTAGCAAACCATTTTTTCAGTGTTTCTATAATATAGTATTCATTTACTGCAGGTTTACGACATTACAAGTTTGTCATAAATCAAAATTATTTAAAGGGGCATTAAATCCACTTTTGTTGCATTTAAAGGGGCATTAAATCCACTTTTGTTGCATTTAAAAAAAGAGTATTTTAAAATTTTATACAGTTTTGTGTTATTTTTAAACATTTGTAAACACAAAACAAAGCACAAATGAATTACACTAATATACAGTGTGTGTATATATATATATATGTGTGTGTGTGTGTTTTCTCTTGTTAAGTGTAGTCAGTCCACGGGTCATCCATTACTTATGGGATTATATCTCTTCCCCAACAGGAAGTTGCAAGAGGATCACCCAAGCAGAGCTGCTATATAGCTCCTCCCCTCACATGTCATATCCAGTCATTCTCTTGCAACCTAACTAAAGATAGGTCGTTGTGAGAGGTCTGTGGTGTTTTTAAACTTAGTTTATTTCTTCAATCAAAAGTTTGTTATTTTAAATGGCACCGGAGTGTGCTGTTTGTTCTCAGGCAGCATTAGAAGAAGAATCTGCCTGCGTTTTCTATGATCTTAGCAGACGTAACTAAGATCCACTGGCTGTTCTCGCACATTCTGAGGAGTGAGGTAACTTCAGAAAAGGGGAATAGCATGCAGGGCCCCCCTGCAAACGAGGTATGTGCAGTAAATTATTTTTCTAAGCAATGGAATTGACTGAGAAATTACTGCTGATACCAATGTAATGTAAGTTCAGCCTTAAATGCAGTGGTAGCGACTGGTATTAGGCTGATGAGTGTGTGTACACTGAAGTATTTTTCTAGGGAATGGAATTTGACTCAGAAAATACTGTTAATACTGAAGTAATGTATGAGCCTTAACTGCAGTAAAAGCGACTGGTAGCAGGCTTATTAATAACACTTCATAACTTTTAAAATGTATGTTCAAAACGTTTACTGGCATGTTAATCGTTTTTTGTGAGGTACTTGGTGATAAAACTTATTGGGGCATGATTTTTACCACATGGCTAACTTTTGTTTCTGCATAGAAACAGTTAACTGAGCTTCCCCACTGTTGTAATATGAGTGGGAGGGGCCTATTTTAGCGCTTTTTTGCACAGTAAAAATTCAGTCACAATCTTCCTACTTCATCCTCCATGATCCAGGACGTCTCTAGAGAGCTCAGGGGTCTTCAAAATTCATTTTGAGGGAGGTAATCAGTCACAGCAGACCTGTGACAGTGTGTTTGACTGTGATAAAAACGTTAATTATTAAATTGTTATCCGTTTTTGGGTATTAAGGGGTTAATCATCCATTTGCTGGTGGGTGCAATCCTTTGCTAACTTAATACATTTACTGTGAAAATTTGGTTGCTATAACTAATTTGGTTCATTGTTATTTCAACTGTGACAGCTTTTTGTGCTTCTTAAAGGCACAGTAGCGTTTTTTATATTGCTTGTAAATTTATTTGAAAAGTATTTTCCAAGCTTGCTAGTCTCATTGCTAGTCTGTTTAAACATGTCTGACACAGATGAATCTGTTTGTTCACTATGTATGAAGGCCAATGTGGAGCCCAATAGAAAGTTGTGTACTAAATGCATTGATGTAACTTTAAATAAAAGTCAGTCTTTACATGTAAAGAAATTATCACCAGACAACGAGGGGGAAGTTATGCCGACTAACTCTCCTCACGTGTCAGTACCTTCGCCTCCCGCTCAGGAGGTGCGTAATTTTGTGGCGCCAAGTACATCAGGGAGGCCCTTACAAATCACTTTGCAAGACATGGCTACTGTTATGACAGAAGTATTATCTAAATTGCCAGAATTAAGAGGCAAGCGTGATAGCTCTGGGTTAAGGACAGAGCGTGCTGATGATGTGAGAGCCATGTCCGATACTGCGTCACAATTTGCAGAACATGAAGACGGAGAGCTTCATTCTGTGGGTGACGGATCTGATCCAGGGAGACTGGATTCAGAGATTTCTAATTTTAAATTTAAGCTTGAGAACCTCCGCATATTGCTAGGGGAGGTATTAGTGGCTCTGAATGATTGTAACACGGTTGCAATTCCAGAAAAATTATGTAGGTTGGATAGATACTATGCGGGTACCCGGTGTGTACTGACGTGTTTCCTATACCTAAAAGGCTTACAGAGATTATTAGCAAGGAGTGGGATAGACCCGGTGTGCCTTTTTCCCCTCCTCCCATATTTAGGAAAATGTTTCCTATACACGCCACCACATGAGACTTATGGCAGACGGTCCCTAAGGTGGAGGGAGCAGTTTCTACTTTAGCTAAGCGTACCACTATCCCGGTGGAGGATAGTTGTGCCTTTTCAGATCCAATGGATACAAAATTAGAAGGTTACCTTAAGAAAATGTTTGTTCAACAAGGTTTTATCTTACAGCCCCTTTCATGCATTGCGCCTGTCACTGCTGCGGTGGCATTCTGGTTTGAGTCTCTGGAAGAGGCCATTCGCACAGCTCCATTGGATGAAATTATGAACAAGCTTAAAGCACTTAAGCTAGCTAACGCATTTGTTTCTGATGCCGTCGTACATTTAACCAAACTTACGGCTAAGAACTCCGGATTCGCCATCCAAGCGTGCAGAGCACTATGGCTTAAATCCTGGTCAGCTGACGTGACTTCTAAATCTAAATTGCTTAATATTCCTTTCAAAGGGCAGACCTTATTCGGGCCCGGCTTGAAAGAAATTATCGCTGACATTACGGGAGGTAAGGGCCATGCTCTGCCTCAGAACAGGGCCAAATCAAAGGCCAAACAGTCTAATTTTCGTGCCTTTCGTAACCTCAAGGCAGGAGCAGCATCAACTTCCTCCACTCCAAAACAGGAAGGAGCTGTTGCTCGTTACCTACAGGGCTGGAAAACTAACCAGTCCTGGAACAAGGGCAAGCAGGCCAGAAAACCTGCTGCTGCCCCTAAGACAGCATGAAGAGAGGGCCCCCTATCCGGAAACGGATCTAGTGGGGGGCAGACTTTCTCTCTTCGCCCAGGCTTGGGCAAGAGATGTCCAGGATCCCTGGGCGTTGGAGATCATATCTCAGGGATATCTTCTGGACTTCAAAGCTTCTCCTCCACAAGGGAGATTTCATCTTTCAAGGTTATCAGCAAACCAAATAAAGAAAGAGGCGTTTCTACGCTGTGTACAAGACCTCTTACTAATGGGGGTGATCCACCCATTTCCGCGGACGGAACACGGGCAAGGATTCTATTCAAATCTGTTTGTGGTTCCCAAGAAAGAGGGAACCTTCAGACCAATCTTGGACTTAAAAATCCTAAACAAATTCCTAAGAGTTCCATCATTCAAAATGGAAACTATTCGAACCATCCTACCCATGATCCAAGAGGGTCAGTACATGACCACTGTGGACTTAAAGGATGCCTACCTTCACATACCGATTCACAAGGATCATTATCGGTACCTAAGATTTGCCTTCCTAGACAGGCATTACCAGTTTGTAGCTCTTCCCTTCGGGTTAGCTACGGCTCCAAGAATGTTTACAAAGGTTCTGGGCTCACTTCTGGCGGTACTAAGACCGCGAGGCATAGTGGTGGCTCCGTACCTAGACGACATTCTGATACAAGCGTCAAGTTTTCAAACTGCCAAGTCTCATACAGAGATAGTTCTGGCATTTCTGAGGTCGCATGGGTGGAAGGTGAACGTGGAAAAGAGTTCTCTATTACCACTCACAAGGGTTCCCTTCCTAGGGACTCTTATAGATTCTGTAGAGATGAAAATTTACCTGACGGAGGCCAGGTTATCAAAACTTCTAAATGCTTGCCGTGCCCTTCATTCCATTCCACACCCGTCAGTAGCTCAGTGCATGGAAGTAATCGGCTTAATGGTAGCGGCAATGGACATAGTACCATTTGCGCGCCTGCATCTCAGACCGCTGCAATTGTGCATGCTAAGTCAGTGGAATGGGGATTACTCAGATTTGTCCCCTCTACTAAATCTGGATCAAGAGACCAGAGATTCTCTTCTATGGTGGCTTTCTCGGTCCCACCTGTCCAAGGGGATGACCTTTCGCAGGCCAGATTGGACGATTGTAACAACAGACGCCAGCCTTCTAGGTTGGGGTGCAGTCTGGAATTCCCTGAAGGCTCAGGGATCATGGACTCAGGAGGAGAAACTCCTCCCAATAAATATTCTGTAGTTATGAGCAATATTCAATGCTCTTCTAGCTTGGCCTCAGTTAGCAACTCTGAGGTTCATCAGATTTCAGTCGGACAGCATCACGACTGTGGCTTACATCAATCATCAAGGGGGAACCAGGAGTTCCCTAGCGATGTTGGAAGTCTCAAAGATAATTCGCTGGGCAGAGTCTCACTCTTGCCACCTGTCAGCGATCTACATCCCAGGCGTGGAGAACTGGGAGGCGGATTTTCTAAGTCGCCAGACTTTTCATCCGGGGGAGTGGGAACTTCATCCGGAAGTCTTCGCTCAACTGATTCATCGTTGGGGCAAACCAGATCTGGATCTCATGGCGTCTCGCCAGAACGCCAAGCTTCCTTGTTACGGATCCAGGTCCAGGGATCTGGGAGCGGTGCTGATAGATGCTCTGACAGCCCCTTGGGTCTTCAACATAGCTTATGTGTTTCCACCGTTTCCGATGCTTCCTCGACTGATTGCCAAGATCAAACAGGAGAGAGCATCGGTGATTCTGATAGCGCCTGCGTGGCCACGCAGGACCTGGTATGCAGACCTAGTGGACATGTCGTCCTGTCCACCATGGTCTCTGCCTCTGAGGCAGGACCTTCTAATTCAGGGTCCTTTCAACCATCCAAATCTAATTTCTCTGAGGCTGACTGCATGGAGATTGAACGCTTGATTCTATCAAAGCGTGGCTTCTCGGAGTCGGTTATTGATACCTTAATACAGGCTAGGAAACCTGTTACCAGAAGAATTTACCATAAGATATGGCGTAAATATTTATATTGGTGCGAATCCAAGAGTTACTCATGGAGTAAGGTTAGGATTCCTAGGATATTGTCTTTTCTACAAGAGGGTTTAGAAAAGGGCTTATCCGCTAGTTCGTTAAAGGGACAGATTTCTGCTCTGTCTATTCTTCTACACAAGCCTCTGGCAGAAATTCCAGACGTTCAGGCTTTTTGTCAGGCTTTGGCTAGGATTAAGCCTGTGTTTAAGACTGTTGCTCCGCCGTGGAGCTTAAACTTAGTTCTTAACGTTCTGCAAGGCGTTCCATTTGAACCCCTGCATTCCATTGATATCAAGCTGTTATCTTGGAAAGTTCTGTTTTTGATGGCTATTTCCTCGGCTCGAAGAGTCTCTGAGTTATCTGCCTTACATTGTGATTCTCCTTATCTGATTTTTCATTCAGACAAGGTAGTTCTGCGTACTAAACCTGGGTTCTTACCTAAGGTAGTTTCTAACAGGAATATCAATCAAGAGATTGTTGTTCCATCATTGTGTCCTAACCCTTCTTCAAAGAAGGAACGACTTTTGCATAATCTGGACGTAGTCCGTGCCCTGAAGTTCTATTTGCAGGCAACTAAAGATTTTCGTCAAACTTCTTCCCTGTTTGTCGTTTACTCTGGACAGAGGAGAGGTCAAAAGGCTTCGGCTACCTCTCTCTCCTTTTGGCTTCGTAGCATAATACGTTTAGCCTATGAGACTGCTGGACAGCAGCCTCCTGAAAGAATTACAGCTCATTCTACTAGAGCTGTGGCTTCCACCTGGGCCTTTAAAAATGAGGCTTCTGTTGAACAGATTTGCAAGGCTGCGACTTGGTCTTCACTTCACACTTTTTCAAAGTTTTACAAATTTGACACTTTTCCTTCTTCGGAGGCTATTTTTGGGAGAAAGGTACTTCAGGCAGTGGTTCCCTCCGTTTAAAGTTCCTGCCTTGTCCCTCCCTTCATCCGTGTACTTTAGCTTTGGTATTGGTATCCCATAAGTAATGGATGACCCGTGGACTGACTACACTTAACAAGAGAAAACATAATTTATGCTTACCTGATAAATTTATTTCTCTTGTAGTGTAGTCAGTCCACGGCCCGCCCTGTCTTTTAAGGCAGATCTAAATTTTAATTAAACTCCAGTCACCACTGCACCCTATGGTTTCTCCTTTCTCGTCTAGTTTCGGTCGAATGACTGGATATGACATGTGAGGGGAGGAGCTATATAGCAGCTCTGCTTGGGTGATCCTCTTGCAACTTCCTGTTGGGGAAGAGATATAATCCCAAAAGTAATGGATGACCCGTGGACTTACTACACTACAAGAGAAATAAATTTATCAGGTAAGCATAAATTATGTTTTTGTGAGGTTCTGCATCCCCATATCCCCATATACAGTGCTTTTTTTATTTTTTTATTTTCGTGGATTGATATTTCTTATGACTCAGAGTATAGTTATTCAGAAAGCCTCCCCCTGAGGAGCACTTTCCAGCAAAGAATAGTTCTAGACATTCAAGCTCTTGGGTGGGTATTTTAAAATACAATCAAAAAGCCAAATGCAAAGGGTAGTAGGTAGTTATGTGCTCCCAACCTTCCTTTGTTTTTTAAACACGCTTACTACTACTGGCTTTTCACAGTATTACACAGGGATTTAGAGGATTTACTGAGGAACCTCTGGCCTTCAGCTGCTTTAGTTACCCTAATGATGCCCACAATGAGGTCTCCATGACGATAACTTACTATCTGCTCCCTTATTGGTTGTTCTACCACCTATCCCCAGTAAAACAACATTCCAACAGCTGTGAATGGCTCAGCCTGTTCAGCAGATTTGCACCTGCCCAAAATTTAATTCCACTCTAGAATCTATAATGAGGGAAAAATAAAAGTTTTACTCCACAATTTGTTTAAGCCATGTCTCTGCAATATACCTCTTTTCTATCTTTGGCTTTTAGAATTTGCTGGCTGATGTCCAGCAAATTGCCTTTAAGAATTTTGTGCATTGGCCTTGCTACAGTCAAATCTAATAGACTAACAGCAATTGCTTAATGGGACATGAAGTCCAACATTTTTTTTTCATGATTCAGATAGAGCACACAACTTTCCAATTTACTTTTGTTATCAAATTAGCTTCATGCAATGCAATACTGGTAGCTAACTGAGACAAAGACAAGAGGCATATATGTGCAGCCAACAATCAGCAGTCAGCTCCCAGTAGTGATATGGCTGCACCTCACTGACGAGGCTCAAAGGAGGCCAAAGCGATAGTCTGGGGTTGCCATTCCCCTTATTCTGAGAATTGCCTGGTATTTCGGGGCTGGACTGACCTTGTTAGGCAGGATCAGACTGATATACTTCAGGGACATTTTCCTCTGTTAAAAGCACAATTGGGCTAAATGAAGCTACTCCCAGGTGGTAACTGGGCCCTAGAACAAGCCACTGAGCTGTTGTTCATTCCTGGCAGATTTCTTCTGTTTGTAATTGTAGCTCCCAGTAGTGCATTGTTCAGCAAAGGATACCAAGCAAGGGATTCAAATTAGATAACGGATGTTGGAAAATTGGAAACTTGAGCTTAGAGTTAAATATTATGGGTGCAGGTTTTATAGATGAGGGACCTCATTTTGTGCAACCTATTCCTGTCTTTATTTTTTTATATTATTTAAATCCCCTATCTCCTTTAACTTTTGTGTAGAACAACAGACGTAAAAAAGCAAATGAAAACACCCCTGTTATGTTCTTTTGTCGTTCTTGTCTTTTCGATGCTGTTTAATTTGCTGTCTTTGTTTTACTTACACTCCTGTCCTTAATGTCTACAGCGCTGGCTTTGTTATATTTTATGACTATCTGCTGGGGTTAGAGCCAACATTGCAGAAGCTACGTGTTGTCAGCGGTCTGTACAGTAACGGGCACAGGATGGGACAGGCTACCTCTCTGCCTGATGTCCTGTGCGAGATGTGGCATTCATCTAACCACTTAACAAATGCACCAAGAGGAAATGTTGCAATGCTTTCTACAAAGCAGCCAATCCCCAGGTAAAGAGAAACACTGTATTTATATTTCACATCTCTGTTATAATGTTACATCATTACCAAAACACAACCATTGTCCTTTTATTATAACCACATTTTTGTTATTAAAGGGACATAATACTCGTATGCTAAATTGCTTAAAAGGGATGCAGGTTGTTTAACCGTAGAAAGCTGACATGAAAATATCAACTGAACATCTCTAGGTAAAAAGGGAAGATGTTTTACCTCAAAATTTCTTCAGCTCATGCTATGGTAACCGTCATGCTACAGCTGCTGTCCAGCTGCAAGTTGGAAAAAATAAAATAAAAAAACCAATAGCCATTCAGCAGTGCTGAGATCATGCTTTGCTTTTCTGTGATCTCATGAGATTTCACTGAAATCATGTGAGATTTCATAGTAAACTTTCTTAAACTGAGGAGGGAAATAACATGGCTGTGCCTGCACATGAAAGATATACACTCCCTTGGAAGTCCTGGGACTTGTATCCTCATTGGCTGATTAAAGTCTCTTTACAGTGGGGTGTGAATACTTAGGACATTTTGAGGTAAAATAACTTTTTTTTCTGCATAGAGATGTTCAGGTGATATTTACTTGTCAGCTTTTTACAGTTATGCTGCATCACTTTCAAGTGCTTTAACATTTGGGTATCATGTCTCTTTAAGTTATCTTTTCTTTTTTTTTTTTCTCAATGCTTATGCCAGGATTTTGTTTTAGTGGGTGGGTCCTAGCTGGTGATAATCTTCTAAATTCCCTTGGTGATCATGTTACATTTTTCTAAAATTTAAAGGGACATTAAAGAAATATTATGGTTATTTTTTTCTTATACATCCATAATAGATGCTATTAACCCCTTCGGGACCAGGCATTTCAGACAAAAACTTCCCCAAAAGACCAGTGCATTTTTAGCTTTTTTGCCATCACTACATTTAAACAGAAATAGAGCCTTTTTTATATGTTTATATACATATATATATATATATATATATATATATATATATATATATTCATATATACATATAAAAAAAAAAATTTTTAGTAGACAACCCAAAGTATTGATCTAGACCCATTTTGGTATATTTCATGCTACCATTTCACCACCAAATGCGATCAAATAAAATAAAATACAAACAGCTTGTGCAATCATGGCACAAATGGTTGTAAAAGCTTCTCTGGGATCAGAAATAGCAGACATATATGGCTTTGCCCTTGCTTTTTGGTAATTATAAAGCCGCCAATTGCAGCTGCACACCACACCATTCCCACCCCCTGATCCCTCTCAAACAGCTCTCTTCCCTCCCTCACCTCCCAATGGTTCCCCCCATCTTAAGTACTGGCAGACAGTCTGCCAGAATGCAGTTTTATCTGCCAGTACCCAGTTTTCCAAAATTTGCCAACTAAATTTAATAACATTAAAAAAATGTAGTGTAGCTGCCCCCCACCTCATTTACCCCCTCCTAGATCAATTTCCCACCCTCTTATCCCACCTCCTCAGCATGATCCCCCTACTCTCCCCTCCCTGCCACTCTGAGTTTTTTTTTTCCATAGCGTAGTGGTCCCGCCCCTCCTTAGATTTGAAAAACCGGGGTTTCAAGAAAACCTTTGCAGTAATTACTGCTTACTTAGATAAATTCATATATGATTGAGTCCAGGGCCACTATTAACAGACCGATTTATGTATAACAGTGTAAACATAATGCTCTAGGCTCTTTACAATATGTAAAACTATGAAGGACAACATAGATATTGCTTGGAATGAGACACGCTCCACTCACCTTTGTCCTGAAGGTCCCTAAGGGCTTCCTGTTTAATGCCAGACCATACCGTTTTTTTGCTACACGTAATTAAACATTTTCTATTACACTATGAAAGTATTTCAAGTTGCTTTAATTAATGACAAATATCATGGATTTAGAAGAAAATAATTTATTAAGCACTATAATTGCAGCCAATAAAACCAAACAGTATGGTGTTGGACCAGGGGAGTACCAGTAGAGGCCACTAAGAAACCTGTTTTTAATCAGATATATATTTTTTTAACCTCTCATTTTTGCTTTATATTCCCACATATTATACACTAATGATGTTTCATGTTTTGTTTATTTCAGGGTTCGGCCAGGATCCACCATAGCTTTAGTTATGGAGCTACAGGCATCAGGAGGATTCAACTCTTACGGTCAGGAGGTTCAGCGCTTATTGTCTTGTGGTTGGACAAAACTGGACTTGTTTGACCAACATAACCAGGTGCTGAGTGGTCGGTGGAAGCTGCCAGTAAGAGCTCTCCCATTACGGCCGGGTTTGAGCATTGGACAGCTGAACACAATTCCTCAGGTAGAATCACAATGAATTTAACAATCTTATTAACTTTACAAACAAGTAAAATAGATGTCACAGCCTCTAAATATATCTGTTTACAGGTTGGGAAAGCAGAGCTGTTTATACGTGTTGTGAATGCCAGGGATGCAGATATTCAGTCTATGGCAGAGATAGATCCTAAGAATGCCTCTCTCTACCAGTACCCTCCTATGGTGAGTTATTAATAAATGACCAGTGATCATATACATATTGTTTGTAAGCACTGCCATATTTATAGTGCTTAGTACAGGGTTCTTCAAACTTTTTTTTCTTAAGACCCAGTGCAATAATGCCACATATCTTCACGACCCTATTATTATTTTTTTGGCAAAGTAACTAAAATGTGTGCATATCTTATTACTGATTGTAGTCAAACTTGAAAGTGTTATAAAAGGTAATAGTGCACACTATTATACAACACACACTCATACATCACACACACAAAAATACAAAACACACACTATCATAGAACACACATATACCAAACACACTCTCATACCAAACACACACACTCATACAACATTCACATCACACACACTCTCCTGCAAGACACACTCTTCGCGACCCAGTAAACATGGTGCTGCGACCCAGTAATGGGTCCCGACCCGTGGTTTGAAGAACCCTGGCATAGTACATGGCTAGAAGTATACAAAGTAAATTAAGTAGGCGTCGTTGGAAGAGGATGGCTCGTTTGAAGAAGGCTCCGCTCCGGATGGATGAAGATTGAAGACGTCGCTTGGATGAAGACTTCTATCGGATGGAAGACCTCTTCAGCGCCCCTTTGATGATGACTTCGGCTGCTGCGGATGTCCTCTTCTGTTCCATCGGTGGTCGGCTGGCTGAAGACGGCTAATGGTAGGATGATCTTCAGGGGGTTAGTGTTTTTTTAAGGGGTTTTGGGTGGGTTAGAGTAGGGGTATGTGGGTGGTGGGTTTTAATGTTGGAGGGGGTTGTATTTTTTTTAACATGCAAAAGAGCTGAATACTTTGGGGCATGCCCCGCAAAAGGCCCTTTTAAGGGCTAGTAAGGTAATAGAGCTGTTAACTTTCGTAATTTAGAATAGGGTAGGGCATTTTTTTTTATTTTGGGGGGCTTTGTTATTTTATTAGGGGACTTAGTTTAGGTGTAATTAGCTTAAAAATCTTGTAATATTTTTTTATTTTTTGTAATTTAGTTAGTTTATTTAATTGTATTTAATTGTAGGTATTTGTAGTTAATTAATTTAATTTATTTAATGATAGTGTAGTGTTAGGTTTAATTGTAACTTAGGTTAGGATTTATTTTACATGTAATTTTGTATTTCTTTTAGCTAGGCAGTTATTAAATAGTTAATAACTATTTAATAACTATTCTCCCTAGTTAAAATAAATACAAAGTTACCTGTAAAATAAATATAAATCCTAAAATAGCTACAATGTAATTATTAATTATATTGTAGCTATCTTAGGGTTTATTTTACAGGTAAGTATTTATTTTTAAATAGGAATAATTTAGTTAATGATAGTGTAGTGTTAGGTGTAATTGTAACTTAGGTTAGTTTTTATTTTACAGGTAAATTTGTCTTTATTTTAACTAGGTAGCTATTAAATAGTTAATAACTATTTAATAGCTATTGTGCCTAGTTAAAATAAATTGAAATTTGCCTGTAAAATAAAAATAAATCCTAAAATAGCTACAATATAATTATTAGTAATATTGTAGCTATATTAGGGTTTATTTTATAGGTAAGTATTTAGTTTTAAATAGGAATAACTAATTTAATAAGAGTAATATTTATTTAGATTTATTTAATTAATATTTAAGTTAGGGGGTGTTAGGGTTAGGGTTAGACTTAGGTTTAGGGGTTAATAATTTTATTATAGGTTGCAGCGGTATAGGGGGGGCAGGATAGGGGTTCATAAATGTATTATAGGTGGCGACGGTGTAGGGGGGCAGATTAGGGGTTAATAAGTTTAATATAGGTGGCGGTGGGGTCCGGGAGCGGCGGTTTAGGGGTTAAACAATTTATTTAGTTGCGGCGTGGTACGGGATCGGCAGAATAGGGGTTAATAAATTTATTATAGGTGGCGGCGGTATAGGGGGGCAGGATAGGGGTTAATAGGTATTATGTAGATGGCGGCGGGGTCCGGGAGCGGCAGTTTAGGGGTTAATCAGTTTATTAGAGTGGCGGTGGGCTCCGGGAGCGGCGGTTTAGGGGTTAATACATTTATTATAGTTGCGTCGGGGTTTAGGAACGGCGGTTTAGGGGTTAATAACTTTATTTAGTTGCGGGGGGGCTCTGGGGGCGCCGGTATAGGGGGTAGAACAGTATAATATAGTGTGAGTGCTTAGTGACAGGGGTATCAATAAAGCTGGGAAAAAGCCGAAGAGCAGCGAGATCGGATGATTGATAACTATCACAGTCCGCTGCTAATCGCCCCGTACTTGGTGCGCAGCTTTTTTACAGCTTTTTTTATAACTTTGGCGAGCCTCTTCAGGTCCGCGGCGGCGATGTGAGGCGAGCTTAGGCAGGCGTATTGGGGCCGGCGATGGCAGGTACGTAGACACGTAGATACGTTGATAACTAGAGGCCAATGTATCACACAAGCAGTAGGTGTCACATTTAACAATACAATGTATCACACAAGCAGTAGGTGTTACAGTTTAACAATACAATGTATCACACAAGCAGTATGTGTCACATTTAACAATACAATGTATCACACAAGCAGTAGGTGTCACAGTTAACAATACAATGTATCACACAAGCAGTAGGTGTTACAGTTTAACAATACAATGTATCACACAAGCAGTAGGTGTTACATTTAACATTACAATGTATCACACAAGCATTAGGTGTCAGTTTAACAATACAATGTATCAAACAAGCAGTAGGTGTCAGTTTAACAATACAATGTATCACACAAGCAGTAGGTGTTACATTTAACATTACAATGTATCACACAAGCAGTAGGTGTCAGTTTAACAATGCAATGTATCACACAAGCAGTAGGTGTCAGTTTAACAATGCAATGTATCACACAAGCAGTAGGTGTCACATGTTTAATAATACAATGTTTGACACAAGCAGTAGGTGTCACATGTTTAACAATACAATGCATCACACAAGCAGTAGGTGTCACATTTAACAATACAATGTATCACACAAGCAGTAGGTGTCACAGTTTAACAATACAATGTATCACTCAAACAGTAGGTGTCACATTTAACAATACAATGTATCACACAAGCAGAAGGTGTCACATTTAACAATACAATGTATCACACAAGCAGTAGGTGTCACATTTAACAATACAATGTATCACACAAGCAGTAGGTGTCACATTTAACAATACAATGTATCACACAAGCAGTAGGTGTCACAGTTAACAATACAATGTATCACACAAGCAGTAGGTGTTACAGTTTAACAATACAATGTATCACACAAGCAGTAGGTGTTATATTTAACATTACAATGTATCACACAAGCATTAGGTGTCAGTTTAACAATACAATGTATCACATAAGAAGTAGGTGTTACATTTAACATTACAATGTATCACACAAGCAGTAGGTGTCAGTTTAACAATACAATGTATCACACAAGCAGTAGGTGTCACAGTTAACAATACAATGTATCACACAAGCAGTAGGTGTTACAGTTTAACAATACAATGTATCACACAAGAAGTAGGTGTTATATTTAACATTACAATGTATCACACAAGCATTAGGTGTTAGTTTAACAATACAATGTATCACACAAGCAGTAGGTGTTACATTTAACATTACAATGTATCACACAAGCAGTAGGTGTCAGTTTAACAATACAATGTATCACACAAGCAGTAGGTGTTACATTTAACATTACAATGTATCACACAAGCAGTAGGTGTCAGTTTAACAATACAATGTATCACACAAACAGTAGGTGTCACAGTTTAACAATACAATGTATCACACAAGCAGTAGGTGTCACAGTTTAACAATACAATGTATCACACAAACAGTAGGTGTCACATTTAACAATACAATGTATCACACAAGCAGTAGGTGTTACAGTTTAACAATACAATGTATCACACAAGCAGTAGGTGTTACAGTTTAACAATACAATGTATCAAACAAGCAGTAGGTGTCACAGTTTAACAATGCAATGTATCACACAAGC
Organism: Bombina bombina; assembly: GCF_027579735.1. Taxonomy (NCBI): domain Eukaryota; kingdom Metazoa; phylum Chordata; class Amphibia; order Anura; family Bombinatoridae; genus Bombina; species Bombina bombina. The sequence goes on along the minus strand of NC_069508.1, from coordinate 183,270,462 downwards.
AGTAGGTGTCACATTTAACAATACAATGTATCACACAAGCAGTAGGTGTCACATTTAACAATACAATGTATCACACAAGCAGTAGGTGTCACATTTAACAATACAATGTATCACACAAGCAGTAGGTGTTACAGTTTAACAATACAATGTATCAAACAAGCAGTAGGTGTCACAGTTTAACAATGCAATGTATCACACAAGCAGTAGGTGTCACATTTAACAATACAATGTATCACACAAGCAGTAGGTGTCACATTTAACAATACAATGTATCACACAAGCAGTAGGTGTCACATTTAACAATACAATGTATCACACAAGCAGTAGGTGTTGTAGTTTAACAATACAATGTATCACACAAGCAGTAGGTGTCACAGTTAACAATACAATGTATCACACAAGCAGTAGGTGTTACAGTTTAACAATACAATGTATCACACAAGCAGTAGGTGTTATATTTAACATTACAATGTATCACACAAGCATTAGGTGTCAGTTTAACAATACAATGTATCACACAAGCAGTTGGTGTTACATTTAACATTACAATGTATCACACAAGCAGTAGGTGTCAGTTTAACAATACAATGTATCACACAAGCAGTAGGTGTCAAATTTAACAATACAATGTATCACACAAGCAGTAGGTATCACATTTAACAATACAATGTATCACACAAGCAGTAGGTGTCACAGTTTAACAATACAATATATCACGCAAGCAGTAGGTGTCACAGTTTAACAATACAATGTATCACACAATCAGTAGGTGTCACAGTTTAACAATACAATGTATCACACAAGCAGTAGGTGTCACATTTAACAATACAATGTATCACTCAAGCAGTAGGTGTCACATTTAACAATACAATGTATCACACAAGCATTAGGTGTCACATGTTTAATAATACAATGTATGACACAAGCAGTAGGTGTCACATGTTTAATAATTCAATGTATGACACAAGCAGTAGGTGTCACATTTAACAATACAATGTATTACACAAGCAGTAGGTGTCACATTTAACAATACAATGTATCACACAAGCAGTAGGTGTCACATTTAACAATACAATATATCACACAAGCAGTAGGTGTCACATTTAACAATACAATGTATCACACAAGCAGTAGGTGTCACATTTAACAATACAATGTATCACACAAGCAGTAGGTGTCACATTTAACAATACAATGTATCACACAAGCAGTAGGTGTTAAATTTAACAATACAATGCATCACACAAGCAGTAGGTGTCATATTTAACAATTCAATGTATCAAACAAGCAGTAGGAGTTACATTTAACAATACAATGTATCACACTGTCAGGGTTTTTTCCCTGCTTTGTTTGCCATGTGCTGCTGGCATCCATTTTACTCTCTTGCTGAGCATACTGTGTGATGCTGCTCATTTCCTGCACTTCCTTTTATGGCCAGACTGGTGTACATCATCCGTGTGAGACAGGATGCAGTCTCAGAATTGTGATGTCATCACTTATTATTTAAAGGGCCTCTGTTCAGTATTGCGTTGTCTCAGACCTGTTTGTGAGTTCTCCTGTGTATTACCTGGCTGTTTGACTTCCCTCCTGGTTCCTGATCCCTGGCTTGTTCCTGACTCTACTGTTCTCCTTTTTCCTGATTCTGGCTCGTCTGACTACTCGCTTTGGCTCCTGACTCGGCTCGTCTGACTACCAGCTCTGGTTTTGATTCCTGGATTGTTATTTGACTTGTGAACTTTTTATTATTTTTTGCTATTAATAAAGGTGTGATTATTTTTGCACTTCTCGTCTCAGTCTGATTCCTGACATTATGCAAGGGCCATAAATCCTAATGGTGCTAATAATCCACCTTTACCTGCCATAATTTCCAGGATGGATGAACAGGATCACCACTTGGATCAATTTGCACTAGCCCTGCAAACCCTGCTGACTCGCACTGCACATTTGGACCAAAGTGTCCCGCAAGTTATGGCTGCTCCTGTTTCCGCTGCTGCATCTAGTCCTACCAGGAGCATTTCCGGTTCTGCACCTTTACCTCAGCGATATAGAGGCGTTCCTAATCAGTGCAGAGGGTTTTTTAACCAGGTGGGCATTTACTTTGAGATGTTACCTCAGGCGTTTCCCTCTGACAGAGCTAAGGTGGGATTTCTCATCTCATTACTCTCTGACACAGCTCTTGCCTGGGCTAATCCCTTGTGGGAGACCAATAAACCTGTGATTTCAAATTACCTTGAATTTCTGGCCTCCTTTCGAAGGGTATTTGATGTTCCGGCTCGCTCCTCCTCTGTTGCTTAACGACTCATGTCCATTCAGCAAGGTACAAGATCTGTTGCTCAGTATGCCATTGAGTTCCGTACGCTTGCCACAGAGGTAGGTTGGAACAATGAAGCCCTTGTTACTGCCTTCTTTCATGGGCTCTATGATGCAATTAAAGACGAAGTTGCTGCCAGAGATTTACCAGAAGATCTCGGGTCATTGGTGTCTTTCTTGATCCTAATTCACATCAGACTAAGTGAGAGGCCCTCTTTCAAGGAGCGCTTGCAGAAGCCTCCTGTTCCGTTGTCTCCGTGTTCATTCCAAGCCATGCCTCCCTCTCCTCCCATACCTCCTGGTCCCGAGTCACCAGGTACTGCTGAGCCGATGCAGTTGGGATTCACGCGTCTCTCCATGGCGGAGAGGGCCTTTAGGAGGAGGGAGGGGCTCTGCCTCTATTTGGGTTACAGGGCCACCTTTTGAAGTCTTGTCCTACACGGCCGGGAAACGCTCACACCTAAGGTCCTGTCGGGGGCAGACCTTGGGTGGTTTATCCTTGTCCCCGGAACCGCTAAAGGAGAAACCTTTGGTCACAGCTGTCCTTTCCTGGGTGGACTCCTCCATAGTCACCCAGGCTCTTGTTGACTCCGGTGCTGCAGACTATTTCATTGACAGTGCTTTTGTATCAAAGCACTCCATTCCTGTTTTGCCTCGTTCCGCTTGCTATTGAGGCCATTGATGGCAGGCCCTTTCAGCCTGCACTCGTTACTCACGAAACTGCTCCGTTATCCATGACTGTTGGGGCTCTCCATTTTGAAACCCTCCAGTTCCAGGTGATAAACTCTCCGCATTTTCCGGTTGTTCTGGGTTATCCCTGGCTCCAAAAGCACAATCCCAGTCTCGACTGGCGCAGGTCCAAAATTTTGTTGTGGTCTCCACAATGTATTTCTACTTGTCTTCAGAAACCAGTTAAAGTCTTGTGCACGTCTTCGGAATCTCAATTGCCAGAGGAGTACCGAGAGTTCTTAGACGTTTTTGACAAGGTGCGTGCCGGTACGTTGCATCCTCACCGGCCTTACGATTGTGCCATAGACCTGCAACCCGGAGCATCCTGCTGTTTTCCAGGAATTTATTAATGATGTCCTACGGGATATGTTGCAACAGTGTGTTGTGGTGTACTTAGACGACATCCTCATACACTCACCCACACTTGTGGCTCATCGTTCTGATGTTACACGGGTTCTTCAGAGACTACGTAAGAACGGCCTGTTTTGTAAACTCGAGAAATGTGAGTTCCATCAGACTCAAGTAACCTTCCTAGGTTATGTTATCTCCATTGCAGGGTTCTCCATGGATCCTGACAAGTTATCTGCAGTTCTGCAGTGGCCTCGCCCAGTTGGTCTTCGGTCTATTCAACGTTTTTTGGGGTTCGCCAATTACTATAGAAAGTTTATTAAAAACTTTTCTTCCTTGGTCAAACTTATAACAGACATGACCCGTAAAGAGAATGATCCACTCCATTGGTCACCTAATGCCATTAAGACCTTTGATAGTCTTAAGACTGCCTTTGCTGCCGCTCCAGTTCTGGCTCATCCTAACCCTGTCCTGCCTTTCGTTCTTGAGGTTGATGCGTCTGAGACTGGAGTAGGTACCCTCTTGTCTCAACGTCCTACGCCTAATGGTTCCTTGCATCCGTGTGGTTTCTTCTCTAAGAAATTGTCTCCAGCAGAGTGCAATTATGAAATTGGTGACAGGGTATTACTGGCCATAATTTTGGCACTCAAGGAATGGAGGCATCTTCTCGAGGGTACTAGCATGCCAGTGCTCATTCTTACTGACCACAAGAATTTAACTTATCTATCTGAAGCAAGGAGACTTCAGTTTGGGGGCGGAGCAAGCAGGTAGCTGCCATCGGCTACGTTTCTCAGTGTTTGGGAACTTAATATTCTCCACTCTGACGAAGTTTACCTTGCCCAGATTAGATTGTGCTAGGGCTGGTATAGGATCTGAGGATCTCAGCAGGAAGTCCACAATTGGCAATATATTGCTTTGTTGCTAAAGCACTTCATCCTACAGATTAATGTTTTAAGAATTTTATTACCAGCTAATTAACTGTGCACACTGACTTTACATCAACGCCGCTCCTTTTTGCCTACCTGTGTACACTGAGGCGCACAGCTGATTTGGGTTGCCGGCCAGGTGGATGGGCTTGTAGCTGTTCGGCTTGGACCGGGAGTGTGTTGGCGTAAGCAGCGGCAGTGTATTCACACAGGAAGCCTTAAGCTGTTTTCGTCTAAGAGTCTCTGATTGAACAGCAGGTCACTGGCAGGGATGGGCAAATCGCACAGCCTCCGTGTTCTTGGTTTCACACAGTGAGCCTGTGAGACTGTGAGTATGGCTGGGTGATCAGAGGAAGCTCAGCTGGGAATGTGTAAATTTGGAAATCCGGAGCCGAGCCTAAAGGTGTTGGAGCTGTCGGAGGAACGGGCAAATCCCGTGGTCCTCCATAACCATATTGGTTCCCGTGTTTTTGTATGGGCAGAAGTTCCGGTATATGCACGGCTTTATTATAGTCAGTCCCATCCTTCTCTGCTTGTGTGTCTGTTTGGTCCCGGTGTGGATCTAGGAGGCGGCCTGTTACATTAAATTTCAAGTGCTCTTTCCTGGAGGATTGCAGCAACATAAGCCGTTGAGGAAGCATCGCCTGGAGTCCCCCCCCCCCCCGATCCGTGTCACGCTGTTGGGGTGAGAATTTGTCTATAATAAACTGTATAAGTATGGCAACATATAAGAAATTTCTGTGAGCCGTGTCAAGTGTGATTTGCTACACGCAAGAACTTGCAGATACATTGTTTCATTAGCCTCCTTGAGATTAGAGGCTACAAGAGATTATCTAACTACACTCTTGGACTAAAAACTTTATACCATAAAGGCATTGTTTGTCTTCCCTGGGTGTCTATTTTTCTGTGTGCTTTTTTTTTTTTTTCTTGCTATAGAATTGTGTGTCTATAATATAGGTTGTATTGTTCTGTTTTGTGTTTTAGCTAAGATGTATGAACAATGGTAACACATTAATAGGTTATAGCTAGTTGTATAAATCTCTAAGCTATATGGTGTTTATGGTTTTCTGATAAGTATAAGACTTGAAGGTTTTTTTTTTTTAGGTCAACTTTAGTAATTCTATAGACTGTGTTATAACCCCCTTAAAAAACTCAACCAGAAGGGAGGCTCCCCTTTTTTTTTTCACTTTAGTAGTTAGTTTTTTGAAGAGTTTACTCTAAACACATCATTTCAGCTGTGTCCTTACGGGTGTGTTCGGACCTGACTGACCTACAACACACAAAAAAAATATATATATTTTTTCCCTTTTATTATATAAGCAGTACACTGTTACTTTGAGCACACAGGGATATCTCCCTACTATTATGCAGGAAGCGGTGGATTTTTTTCCCCCTCAATTTAGTAGTACACTGTCACCTTGAGTACAAGGTGACATCTTACTAATACCACGCGAAAGTGGTGATTTTTCTTTCCTTTTTTTTTTTTCCCCCCCTTCACGATTTGGTGTTTGCAAATAGATTCGCCAGATATTTAACGGTTGGTTTTAGCTTTTTTTTAATGGATAGATATATATCTCACCTTAAAAGTGCCGCCCCCAGTATGCCTCCTAAACAAAAAGATAGGAAAGGGAATTCTAAAAATGCAGAGGTGGTCCTAGATATATCTCAAGAGCGGGGAGCAACCAGCGTTTGTTTCAATGATATGGCAGAGTTAGCCTCTGAAGTGGCAAAAATTGATTACACCCCATCTAGATGTGATTAAACAGGAAATTAAATCTGAGATTTCTAACTTGACGACAGAAGTTAGGCAGTTTACAGCCAGAATGGAGGAGGTAGAGACAAGAGTGTCTGATCTGGAAGACAGAGTGAATCGTTTTGTTCCTACTTCAACGGCACATGACAAAGCCATTGCTTTGTTACAGTCTAGAATTGAAGATCTGGAAGATCGATCGAGATACAACAACCTGAGAATTATTGGCATTCCAGATTTTCAAGATCTAATGGCTTTTGTTTCTGTTACCCTGCCTCAGACACTCCTGATCCCCCCTCCTTCCGTTCCGTTTCAGATACAAAGAGTTCATAGAATTGGTTTCGTTAGAGAGAATTCTGTGGAAGCTAAGCCAAGACCCATCATTTTTAAATTTGTCAATTATCAAGATAAAATGCTGTATTTGAAATATTATAGGAAACTTAATTCCCTCTTGATTGGTTCACATAAGATTTTGATTTTCCAAGACTTCTCTTGGGAGACGTCATCTAAAAGGAGAGAAATGTCCCCATTTTATGCAAAACTGATGAAAGTGGGTTGTAATGTTAGATTAATTTACCCTGCTAAACTGATAGTCAATAAAGAAGGGGTCTCTTATACGTTAAATAATGTGAACAAAGCTGCTTCTTTCTGCAAAGAGATGGGTCTATTATAATGGAGTCAACTATTGTGGGGTAATTATCCCAGGTAAATCTTCTAAAATCAAGATGAAGTTAGTTTATATATTGTGTGTGGTTTTAATTAGGGGTTCCACCCTTTTTTTTTTTTTCCTCTCTCCTCTTCCCCCCCCAGGCGTAAGTGTAGTTTGGACATATGTCGACAACGTTTAAATTAGTATCCTGGAATGTTGGCGGCATTACTTCCCCAATAAAAAGGAAGTCAATAATTAAGCAGCTTGGCAAATCTAAGCCCGATATTGTCTTTTTACAGGAAATCCATCTAAAAACAACTGAAATTTCCAATTTACCCCTTATAATTCTCGGAAGAGAGGAGTGGCTATTCTTTTCAATAAATCTTTAGAGTATGTAATAGAGTCAAATATCTCTGATTCAGAGGGACATTTTCAAATTATAGAGATAACATATAACAAAACACGATTTATATTATGTAATGGTCCTAATAATGTTGACAGAAAATTTTGGAATAATTTAACACTCCTTTTACATAAATATATTGGTCAGAATCTCCTAGTGGCGGGAGATTTTAATTTAACAGCAGATCCCAACTTAGATAGATATAGTAAAATCATGCAGGGCTGTAGGGATAGGAAGACACGTATTTTGCAGAAGTTTTGTGCACATCTGGGACTGATTGATATCTGGCGCACTCAGAACCCGGATTTAAAATCTTACACCTGTGTTTCTAAAGGACATCAATCCTTGTCCAGAATCAATTTATTTTTGATTGCTGATTCCTTGATTGGGCTTGACTGGAAAGCAGATATTGGGGATATAGTAATTTCGGACCACGCTATTATTTCAATTGAGCTAAATGCCTCCTCTATACATCCGTCTTGTTATCAGCGTTTCTATTTCCCTAAATATCTAGTAAATAATAGCAATTTTCAAAATTGGCTTAAAGAGGAATGGAGAGCCTTTTGTAGTCATAATATTGACCACATAGAAAAGGCTGAGGTGTTTTGGGAAGCTGCCAAGGCAGTTCTAAGAGGGAATATTAAAGCTTATATCTGTCGTTTTAAAAAAAAAAAAGGTTTAAACAACAAGAAATTCAGATGTCAAACCAAGTCAAAAATGCATATAGAGGGTATTTAGGTAATTCTTCTAACTATCATTGGCGTAAATATATTAATGCTAAGGCCGCTCGAGATATTTTCATTAAACAGAAAACCATTAAAGAAAATCAAAAACAAAAAGCGTTATACGGGGGTTTTGTGGGTAGGTCCGCTAAATTTCTTCCTAGAATCACAAAAGTAATTAATAGGAATAGCATAGCGGCCATTAGATGTGGAACTGATAGATTCACTAATAACTCTGATATTGAAAGAATACTTTTTAACTACTTTAAAGAATTATATAAATGTGAGGATCGGGAGGTAGATAAGAAAAAGCTATTTTGGGATAAAATTAAGTGTCCCAAACTTCCAGCATAGAGTTTGGCTGAAATTAACTGTTCTATTTCAGAGGCTAAAATATTGACAGCCATTAAGGCTGCTAAAATTAATAAAGCGGCCCGACTAGATGGTCTACCTATTGAATTTTATAGGATTTTGCAGGCAGAAATTTCTCCTACATTAAAGAAATTGTTTAATACGTATTTCCTAAATAAATCTAAATGTTCCCCATATTTTGCAGACGCCAATATATCTGATTTCAAAAAAAGATAAAGATCCTGAACTTATGTCATCATATAGACCTATATCAGTGTTGAACGCTGATTACAAGATAGTAAATTCAATCATAGCAAATAGATTAAAGCCGCATCTAGGTCTAATTATCCACGAGAATCAATCAGGTTTCATGGCTGGGAGGAATCCGGTAAGAAATATGCGTAAGGTAATGACACTGCTTGATTTTTTTTTGGAATAAATTTAAGGCAGCTAGACATAGTGATATTGCGGACCTGGCATTATTGACAGTGGACGCAGAAAAAGCTTTCGATCGGATTTCCTGGGAGCATCTTTTCTATTCTCTAGAACAATTTGGTTTGACTGGACATTTCAACAATTTTATCCGTTTAATATATAGTTCACCAACTTCAGCCCTTATTATTAACAGGGAGATTTCTCATCAGTTAGTTTTGCAAAGGGGAACTAGACAAGGCTGCCCACTTTCTCCTTTACTCTTTAATGTTTCTTTAGAATCAGCTGGCGATCAACAGCTTGAGGGTATTTATTTAGGGAATAATAAATTAGTCTTGTTACTTTACGCCGATGATTTATTGCTGTTTTTGAGTAATGTTAAGAAGAACTTACCATATCTTCTTGATATTGTTGCAATATTTGGTCAAATTTCTGGATATAAAATTAACCTGTCTAAATCTGAACTCATGTGGCTGCATTAAAAGGATCACAGTATTAATCATTCATTTGTTGAAACCTCCCAGATTAACTACTTAGGGATCAGGCTATGTCCTAATCCTGAAGAATGGTATAATTTAAATTTCCCTAGATGCTTTGAGAATTGTAGGAGAAAGATGGAGGACTGGGTAAAGCTTCCTATTTCATTAACAGCGCGTATAATATTGATTAAAATTTATTGTTTCCGAAATTATATTATTTAATACAGAATATCCCAGTCAATATACATAAAACTGATATTAAAATACAATAAGTGTTGCTCCAAGTTTATTTGGAAAGGGGCTAAAGCACGTATTGCGGTTCATCGTCTTATGAATACCAAATTAGCCTCCAGTTTGGCTTTACCAAATATTCAATTTTATTGTCTTGCGGCATGTGTTAAGATTGCTTTAGACTGGGTTACTGAGCAGGAACAGGTAACTTCCCTGTTATAGGAATCATCGTTAGTGAAACCCTTTCAACTGAACGCTATTTTGCATTGTCCAATAACTTTGTTGCCTTCTTCGGTCTATGCGTTGATAACGATTACAAATATTATTATAGCGTCGCAGAAATGTTGTTCTGAGGTTGGCTGCTCCCCTTATATCTCAAAATTTCTTCCTATTACTGGTAACCCTAATTTTGTACATGGATTACAAATAATATATTTAGACAATGGGCGAGTAAGGGTCTGAAATATGTCTTACAAATTTTAGATATGGATTATTCTCCTCTAGCTTTCTCTGATTTACGCCAACAATATGGGCTTGGGAATCAAGATTTCTATGCATATCTACAGTTAAGACATTATTGTACGGAATTAAGGCAAAGTTTTGGGTTAGATTGTTCGTTTGCAGATCTTCATGACGTTTTTGAATGATGACAAATGTCTTGCTTATGCTTTGTTGGGTCCTGCGTGATGCCATAATGCCATGATTATTTCAGTTTTGTGCATGAATATTCAGTATTGTTTCTCTCTACTGAAGATTTAATAAAGTTTAAAAAAAATCTATCTGAAGCAAAATGTTTGTCGCCCCGACAGGCCAGATGGGCACTATTTTTGTCTCGGTTTAATTATGTGGTCTCCTACCTGCCTGGTAGTAAGAATGTTAGGGCTGATGCCCTCTCTCGACAATTTTCGCCTCTGTCCAAGGAGGAGTCTGTACCTACTCCAGTTATACCTATTGACCATATTTTGGCTACCATACGTACTAATATGACTTCTCACTTGAGGGAAGAGATTCTGGCTGCACAAACCAATGCACCTCCTGAGAAACCTAGTGGTAAGTGTTTTTGTTCCTGAGAATCTTCGAACTAAACTTTTGCACACTTACCACTATCCTAAAGCCGCAGGTCACCCAGACAAGAACCAAATGATTTGGTCTGTCACTCAACAATTCTGGTGGCCAGCTCTTTGTTCTGATGTTGCTGCGTATGTTGCCTCCTGCTCAGTTTGTGCACAGAATAAGACTCCTCAACGTCTTCCTGTGGGTCTTCTTCAACCTATTGCTAATGGTGAGCATCCTTGGACACATCTTTCCATGGACTTCATTGTCGAGCTCCCTGTTTCCAATGGCAATACTGTTATCCTTATGGTGGTTGACCGTTTTTCTAAAATGTCACATTGTATTCCCTTGAAGAAGTTGCCTACCGCTCAGGAGCTTGCTTCAATTTTTGCCCGGGAGGTCTTCCATTTACATGGGTTACCCAAGGAGATAGTGTCGGACCGGGGTAGCGAGTTTGTCTCCAGATGTTGCCGTTCCTTTCGTGCTCAAATGGGGATCCAGCTTTCCTTCTCCTCGGCATATCACCCTCAATCCAATGGGGCTGCGGAACGGTCTAATCAAGCTCTGGAACAGTTCCTCCATTGCTATGTCTCAGATCACAACAATAATTGGTCTGAACTGTTACCTTGGGCAGAGTTTGCTCTTAATAGTGCTATTAATGCTTCCTCCAAGTTATCCCCATTCATGGCGGATTATGGGTTTCAACCATCCTTGTTGCCCGATTCATTCATGTCTCAGGGTATTCCGGCTTTGGAGGAGCATCTCCGGCAACTCCGTTCCACATGGGTGAAGATTCAGGATTGCCTTCATCGTTCTATGCAGCGCCAAAAGTTCCAGGCTGATCGTAGGCGTCTGTCCGCGCCTTCCTACCAGGTTGGTGAGAGAGTTTGGCTGTCCTCCCGCAACTTGAACCTTCGTGTGCCTTCCAATAAACTGGCTCTCGTTATGTTGGTCCTTTTCGAATACTCCGACGGGTCAATCCTGTGGCCTACACTCTTGACCTATCTCCTGCAATGCGCATCTCCAATGTTTTCCATGTCTCCCTCTTGAATCCATTGGTTTGTAATCAGTTTATCACTGTGTTGCCTCGCCCCGTCCTATCTTTGTTTACAACCATGAGGAGTATGAGGTCAGCAGCATTATTGACTCTTGTATGTCCAGGGGCCGCGTACAGTATTTGGTTCATTGGAGGGGCTACGGTCCGGAGGAGCGTTCATGGGTTCCCTCCTCTGATGTTTATGCTCCTTCCCTCTTCCGTACCTTCCATGCCCGTTTCCCCAATAAGCCTTTTGTCCTTCCGCGGGGGAGGGGTCGTTGAAGGGAGGGTACTGTCAGGGTTTTTTCCCTGTTTTGTTTGCCATGTGCTGCAGGCAGACATTTTACTCACCTCTCTTGCTGAGCATACTGTGTGATGCTGCTCATTTCCGGCACTTCCTTTTATGGCCAGACTGGTGTACATCATCCGTGTGAGACAGGATATAGTCTCAGAATTGTGATGTCATCACTTTTTATTTAAAGGGCCTCTGTTCAGTATGCTTTGCCCTTGCGTTGTCTCAGACCTGTTTGCGAGAGCTCCTGTGTATTACCTGGCTGTCTGACGTCCCTCCTGGTTCCTGATCCCTGGCTTGTTCCTGACTCTGCTGTTCTCCTTGTTCCTGATTCCGGCTCATCTGACTACTCGCTTTGGCTCCTGACTCGGCTCGTCTGACTACCAGCTCTGGTTTTGATTCCTGGCTTGTTATTTGACTTGTGAACTTTTTATTATTTTTTGCTATTAATAAAGGTGTGATTATTTTTGCACTTCTTGTCTCAGTCTGATTCCTGGCACCCTGACACACACAAGCAGTAGGTGTTACATTTAACAATACAATGTATAACACAAGCAGTAGGTGTCACATTTAACAATACAATGTATCACACAAGCAGTAGGTGTCACATTTAACAATGCAATGTATCACACAAGCAGTAGGTGTCACATTTAACAATACAATGTATCACACAAGCAGTAGGTGTCACATTTTCCCATTGTGTAAGGATTTAAATAAAGTGTACTCAGAAGCAGCAACAATATATGAACCTCAATCTTGTTTTTAATTTTCTTTCATGTCACAGATGTCTGTTCCAGCTGTTTCAGTGATTGACAATCCAGCTCCTCAGACAGATTCTTTCCACCACTCTTCAAAAACTTTCAATCTGCCCCTTTTCCCCTACACTGATTATGTAGATCCTCCCCCAGTTCAGGAACTTCCCACAAAAGACAATCAGAGGTGAGAAGTCTAGATGTGACCTAAGCATTTGCTTCTATTGATATCACATTATTGTTTTTTTATTGAAAATGCATTATTGTAAAATGACCACAACTGTCAGCCTGCAGTACGGATGCCATATTATTAGGTGTCAACATAAAATGTAAATATTGCAACTTTGTTAAATAATATCTATTGTTCCTGTGAAATATTACTCATAAAGTAACCATTTTATTACTATACAATGCCCCTTAATGCAATTTGTTTAACCTAAATATTTTAAAAAATTTGTACAAACTGTACTTAATTTATATTATTTAATGATTATGTGTAAAATAAAATTGCATTAAATCTACCTCTGGGTTTTGTCTTATTTTTGGGAATGGAGTTCATTTCCACGGGAAATACAAAGTGCTAACAGTTTTATTCATCAAAGGATCTTCATTTTCTCATATGGGATAAATTAGATTTATGTTTATAACTGTTTGCTTTGTTAGCCATATATTGTATGAGCTCCATTTGTATCTTAAAGGGACAGTCAACAACAGAATTTTTGTTGTTTTAAAAGATAGATAATCCCTTAATTACCCATTCCCCAGTTTTCCATAACCAACACAGTTATAATAATATACATTTTACCTCTGTAATTCCCTTGTATCTAAGCCTCTGCCGACTGCCCCATTATTTCAGTTCTTTTGACATACTTGCATTTTAGCCAATCAGTGCTCACTCCATGGTAAATTCACGTGCATGAGCTCAATGTTATCTATATGAAACACATGAACTATCACCCTCTAGTGGTGAAAAAGTGTCAAAATGCATTTAGATTAGAGGCGGCCTTCAAGGTCTAAGAAATTTGCATATGAACCTCCTAGGTTTAGCTTTTAACTAAGAATACCAAGAGAACAAAGCAAAATTGGTGATACATTGGAAAGTTGTTTAAAATTACATGCCCTATTTGAATCATGAAAGTTTTTTTGGACTTGACTGTCCCTTTAACATATTGCTGTATTTATTGAGAGTCAGATGATTGAGAACCTTTTATGAATAATCTTCTAAATCTTCATAAATATAGAAATACTAAAAGTTCTCAACTCAGTGCTCTTAGATGTATTAATATTTTGTTTCAGTCTTAACCCCTTAAGGACACAGCTTCAATTTGCTCAATTGTTTCATGACGGAATAATTCCATCATTGGTCTTTAAAGGGTTAAAGGGATGGAAAGGTCAAAATTGAAATGTGCATCATTTTTGCAATATTCTTACATTATCAAAAATGCTTCCAGTAAAAGTATTACTGTTTTTTAGAGGCATACTCATATATGCTGCTAGGTCCCGTGCACCTGTATTCAAACGCTAGACTTTCTGAGAGTCAGCAGTTGCTTATATGACACAAATTAAGTCTTCACATACACAATACACACCAACCCCACCTCCCAGTACTTGAGTAATGGTGTACAGGCCTTTACAGCATAAGTGTGTATGCTGCTGAAAAATGGCAATAACTTTTATTAGAAGCATTTTTTTCTAAAGGAAATATATTGCAGAGAGGCTTCTATTTAAAACTGAAATGAACCTGTGCACATTTCAATTTTGACCTTTCTATCCCTTTAATATAAAACAAATTGTTTCCCTAGGGAAAGAAATATATGTGCAGTTATAGACCATATAAAGAGAAAGAAAAAGGAGTAAATATAAATTATCCCTTATTATTTATTTAAAGAAGAGTTAAAAATCTGTATATACTTTGATGGGACAATCTCCCACCTTATGTGATTGTCAAAAAAAGTCAGGAAAAACGTCACAATAAATCACAATCGGTTCAGTAGAAAAACTGCTAAAGCGACACCCTACAGTTTCCTAGCCAATAACTTCAGTTGCAGGTGAAAATCAATAAAAAATATGTATACACTAAAAGACAACACCTGTTGGTCTGTACATGGGTCTATATCAGGCTGGGTCTATGTCAGGCTGGGTCTATAGTTTTTTGACTGAACTGATTGTGATTTTCTGTGATGTTTGTTCGGTTTGCTATTGAGTGGGTGGTTACAGTAGTGTGCTTCAGAGTACAGTTTTAGTAAGCGAACAACTGTGAGTAGGTACAAAACTGACTATTAGATTATAGCAGGGTCGTCCAACCTGAAGCCCTGAGAATTTAGCAGAACTTCCATATTATAGAAACTGTATTCCTCTTCAAGCAGCAAATGGTTGTGTATTTGTCTGTACAATAAAACAGATACAGCAGAGCACAGTAACTTATAAACCAACCCAGTTTATCATTAAACATTTGTGTTCATAGAAGTTTAGACTTTTTGTTTTGATTTAATGTATTTAAAAAAAAATTCAATTACCCTTCAAGAAAAATAAATTATGTAGCGCTTTATGTAAAACATATAATAATAAAAAAGGCACCCCTAGTTTATAGTATTAGCAAATCAATACTGCCCCAGACAAGTGGATGCATAAAGATATATAGGTCATGTATCTGAATGTGACATGTCTGTTGTAGACAGTTTGTAATGGTCTGTCATGGTGTCAGTGTGTGTGTATATACATGGGTTATGATGAAAAATGCTAGTAGATGAGTTCAAATTCCTGGGTGACAAGTCAGTTTAGTGGAATATAGAATGAAAGATAATTAAAGGTCCATAAATGATAAGAACTATTTTAGAGACTTTGATAACTGAAAATATCAGTAAAGTATCCAATGATCATGCAGCTCAGTTGTGCAAATATAAGTGAAAATTCTGATGATTTAATTTGAGTACAAGTTTCATGAATTAAAAGTGTGATCTAAACAATCATTTTAATTCTATACTAAATAAAAAAATGTGAGTATTATTATTTGAGCTGAGCATGCACTAAAACATTAATATAAAAATAAATTGTGGGAGCAGCCTGGATATAGCCCTAAACACTTCAGAACTGTTTTTTGAAAAGTTAAAGCTGCAGAATTTGAAAAGTCTAAAAACGGAGTTAAAAGACATGGTTATCTAATGTATTGAAATTATGTTGCGTTAAAAAATTTCCACACATTCCACAGGAGTTCTTGTGGATTGGAATGGGGATCCTTGTTACTCTTAATATACTGGGAAATGTAGAACAGATAAACTAAGTGAGAGTCCAAGATAGCAGAAGAGGCAGTGAACACAAGGCACAACAAGCCTATCTCAGGTGCTTGGAATGACCCTGACACAAATGATGTAAAAGTACGGAGCGGGCACTTGCTAACACCAAGATGAACCTCACGTATAATGTGCCAGACAATTGTATAAAAACACTGAGCTTGGTCACTGAGTGCTGGTGAAATCACTGGCGGTCACTGAGTGCTGGTGAAATCACTGGCGGTCACTGAGTGCTGGTGAAATCACTGGCGGTCACTGAGTGCTGGTGAAATCACTGGCGGTCACTGAGTGCTGGTGAAATCACTGGCGGTCACTGAGTGCTGGTGAAATCACTGGCGGTCACTGAGTGCTGGTGAAATCACTGGCAGTCACTGTACACACATAAGAGCCAATGTATATGCAGCCCTGACTGACCAGCAAACTCTGTGGTCTCACTTCTTTATCTACACTTGCAGCGTGTACTAATTCCTATTTCATTACATTACAAAATTATTTCATTTCCATTATATAAATACTGATATTTCTATAGCTTAGACACCATGGCTTTATAAACACAGACAGCGTGGAAGCTTCAAATTCACAGACTTCCAACCATGGAGTCATTTATTGCTATAGAGCTTTGCACAAATTAAATATTTAAAGAAATATGAAACCCAATTTTTTTTCTTTTGTGATTCAGACAGAGAATAGAATTTCTTCTGTTATGTGCGATCAGTCCACGGGTCATCATTACTTCTGGGATATAACTCCTCCCCAACAGGAAATGCAAGAGGATTCACCCAGCAGAGCTGATATAGCTCCTCCCCTCTACGTCAGTCCCAGTCATTCTCTTGCACCCAACGACTAGATAGGATGTGTGAGAGGACTATGGTGATTATACTTAGTTTTTATGACTTCAATCAAAAGTTTGTTATTTTACAATAGCACCGGAGCGTGTTATTACTTCTCTGGCAGAGTTTGAAGAAGAATCTACCAGAGTTTTTTACTATGATTTTAACCGGAGTAGTTAAGATCATATTGCTGTTCTCGGCCATCTGAGGGAGGTAAAGGCTTCAGATCAGGGGACAGCGGGCAGATGAATCTGCATTGAGGTATGTAGCAGTTTTTATTTTCTGAATGGAATTGATGAAAAAATCCTGCTATACCGTTATAATGACATGTATGTATACACTTCAGTATTCTGGGAATGGTTTTTCACCGGAACTACTCTGTTAAAGGTCACTAATCCTTTTAATAAATATTGTCATGTTAAACGTTTTTGCTGGAATGTAGAATCGTTTACATTGCTGAGGTACTGAGTAAATAAATGTTTGGGCATTATTTTCCACTTGGCAGTTGTCTGCTTTAAATTGTGACAGTTTCGTTTCTCCTCACTGCTGTGTGTGAGAGGGAGGGGCCGTTTTTGGCGCTCTTTTGCTACGCATCAAAAAATTCCAGTCAGCTACTATTATATTCCTGCATGATCCGGTTCACTGACAGATCTCAGGGGTCTTCAAACTTCTTTGAAGGGAGGTACATTCTCTCAGCAGAGCTGTGAGAATTTTTATTGACTGTGAATAAAAACGTTACTCTATAATTTTTTATGTCAAATTTAGTTATTTACTAATGGGAACAAACCTTTGCTAAAAGTTATGTTATTTTAAACTTGATGCTATAACTGTTTTCAGTTCATTATCTCAACTGTCATTTAATCGTTTAAGTACCTCTTCGAGGCACAGTACGTTTTTTTGTTAAAAAAGATTATAACCAGGTTGCAAGTTATTGCTAGTGTGTTAAACATGTCTGACCCAGAGAATGATATCTGTGTCATTTGTTCCAATGCCAAGGTGGAGCCCAATAGAAATTTATGTACTAACTGTATTGATGCTACTTTAAATAAAAGTCAATCTGTACAATGTGAACAAATTTCACCAAACTGCGAGGGGAGAGTTATGCCGACTAACTCGCCTCACGCGGCAGTACCTGCATCTCCCGCCCGGGAGGTGCGTGATATTATGGCGCCTAATACATCTGGGCGGCCATTACAGATAACATTACATGATATGGCTACTGTTATGACTGAAGTTTTGTCTAAATTACCAGAACTAAGAGGCAAGCGTGATCACTCTGGGGTGAGAACAGAGTGCGCTGACAATACTAGGGCCATGTCTGATACTGCGTCACAGCTTGCAGAGCATGAGGACGGAGAGCTTCATTCTGTGGGTGACGGTTCTGATCCAAACAGATTGGATTCAGATATTTCAAATTTTAAATTCAAATTGGAGAACCTCCGTGCATTACTAGGGGAGGTCTTAGCAGCTCTCAATGATTGTAACACCATTGCAATACCAGAGAAAATGTGTAGGTTGGATAAATACTTTGCGGTACCGGCGAGTACTGACGTTTTTCCTATACCTAAGAGATTAACTGAAATTGTTACTAAGGAGTGGGATAGACCCGGTGTGCCGTTCTCACCCCCTCCAATATTTAGAAAGATGTTTCCAATAGACACCACTACTCGGGACCTATGGCAAACGGTCCCTAAGGTGGAGGGAGCAGTTTCTACTTTAGCTAAGCGTACCACTATCCCGGTGGAGGATAGCTGTGCTTTTTCAGATCCAATGGATAAAAAATTAGAGGGTTACCTTAAGAAAATGTTTGTTCAACAAGGTTTTATATTGCAACCCCTTGCATGTATCGCGCCGATTACGGCTGCGGCAGCATTTTGGATTGAGTCTCTGGAAGAGAACCTTAGTTCATCTACGCTAGACGACATTATGGACAGGCTTAGAGTCCTTAAACTAGCCAATTCATTCATTTCGGAGGCCGTAGTACATTTAACCAAACTTACGGCTAAGAACTCTGGATTCGCCATACAGGCACGTAGAGCACTGTGGCTAAAATCCTGGTCAGCTGATGTTACTTCTAAGTCTAAATTACTTAATATACCTTTCAAGGGGCAGTCTTTATTTGGGCCCGGGTTGAAAGAAATTATCGCTGACATTACAGGAGGTAAGGGCCACGCCCTACCTCAAGACAAAGCCAAATCTAAGGCTAGACAGTCTAATTTTCGTCCCTTTCGGAATTTCAAACCTGGAGCAGCGTCAACCTCCACTGCACCAAAACAGGAAGGAGCTGTTGCTCGTTACAGGCAAGGCTGGAAACCTAACCAGTCCTGGAATAAGGGCAAACAGGCCAGGAAACCGGCTGCTGCCCCAAAGACAGCATGAACCGAGAGCCCCCGATCCGGGACCGGATCTAGTGGGGGGCAGACTTTCGCTCTTCGCTCAGGCCTGGGCAAGAGATGTTCAGGATCCCTGGGCGCTGGAGATCATATCTCAGGGATACCTTCTAGACTTCAAATTATCTCCCCCAAAAGGGAGATTTCATCTGTCAAGGTTGTCAACAAACCAGATAAAGAAAGAAGCGTTTCTACGCTGTGTACAAGATCTGTTATTAATGGGAGTGATCCATCCAGTTCCGCGGTCGGAACAAGGACAAGGGTTCTACTCAAACCTGTTTGTGGTTCCCAAAAAAGAGGGAACTTTCAGGCCAATCTTAGATTTAAAGATTCTAAACAAATTCCTAAGAGTTCCATCGTTCAAAATGGAAACTATTCGGACAATCTTACCTATGATCCAAAAGGGTCAGTACATGACCACAGTGGATTTAAAAGATGCTTACCTTCACATACCGATTCACAAAGATCATCAACGGTATCTACGGTTTGCCTTCCTAGACAGGCACTACCAGTTTGTAGCTCTTCCATTCGGATTGGCTACGGCCCCAAGAATCTTCACAAAGGTTCTAGGTGCCCTTCTGGCGGTACTAAGACCGCGAGGGATTTCGGTAGCTCCGTACCTAGACGACATTCTAATACAAGCTTCAAGCTTTCAAACTGCCAAGTCTCATACAGAGTTAGTCCTGGCATTTCTAAGGTCGCATGGATGGAAAGTGAACGAAAAGAAAAGTTCTCTTTTTCCTCTCACAAGAGTTCCATTCTTGGGGACTCTTATAGATTCTGTAGAAATGAAGATTTACCTGACAGAAGACAGGTTAACAAGGCTTCAGGATGCATGCCGTGTCCTTCATTCCATTCAACACCCGTCAGTAGCTCAATGCATGGAGGTGATCGGCTTAATGGTAGCGGCAATGGACATAGTACCTTTTGCACGCCTACACCTCAGACCGCTGCAATTGTGCATGCTAAGTCAGTGGAATGGGGATTACTCAGATTTGTCCCCTACCCTGAATCTGAATCAAGAGACCAGAAATTCTCTTCTATGGTGGCTTTATCGGCCACACCTGTCCAGGGGGATGCCATTCAGCAGGCCAGACTGGACAATCGTAACAACAGACGCCAGCCTGCTAGGTTGGGGCGCTGTCTGGAATTCTCTGAAGACTCAGGGATTATGGAATCAGGAGGAGAGTCTCCTTCCAATAAACATTCTGGAATTGAGGGCAGTTCTCAATGCCCTTCTAGCTTGGCCCCAATTAACAACTCAGGGGTTCATCAGGTTTCAGTCGGACAATATCACGACTGTAGCTTACATCAACCATCAGGGAGGGACAAGAAGCTCCCTAGCAATGGTGGAAGTATCAAAGATAATTCGCTGGGCAGAGTCTCACTCTTGCCACCTGTCAGCAATCCACATCCCGGGAGTGGAGAACTGGGAGGCGGATTTCTTGAGTCGCCAGACTTTTCATCCGGGAGAGTGGGAACTTCATCCGGAGATTTTTGCCCAAATACTTCGACGTTGGGGCAAACCAGAGATAGATCTCATGGCGTCTCGCCAGAACGCCAAGCTTCCTCACTACGGGTCCAGATCCAGGGATCCGGGAGCGGTTCTGATAGATGCTTTGACAGCACCTTGGAACTTCGGGATGGCTTATGTGTTTCCACCCTTCCCGCTGCTTCCTCGATTGATTGCGAAAATCAAACAAGAGAGAGCATCTGTGATTCTAATAGCGCCTGCATGGCCACGCAGGACTTGGTATGCAGATCTAGTGGACATGTCATCCTGTCCACCTTGGTCTCTACCTCTGAGACAGGACCTTCTGACACAGGGTCCATTCAAACATCAAAATCTAACCTCTCTGAAACTGACTGCTTGGAAATTGAACGCTTGATTTTATCAAAGCGTGGTTTTTCTGAGTCGGTTATTGATACCCTGATCCAGGCTAGGAAGCCTGTTACCAGAAAGATTTACCATAAAATATGGCGCAAATACCTATACTGGTGCGAATCCAAACGTTGCTCCTGGAGTAAGGTTAGGATCCCTAGGATATTGTCCTTTCTACAAGAAGGTTTAGAAAAGGGTTTATCGGCTAGTTCATTAAAGGGACAGATTTCAGCTCTGTCCATCTTGTTACACAGGCGTCTGTCAGAAAATCCAGACGTCCAGGCCTTTTGTCAAGCTTTAGCTAGGATCAAGCCTGTGTTTAAAGCCGTTGCTCCGCCATGGAGTTTAAACTTAGTTCTTAACGTTTTACAAGGTGTTCCATTTGAACCCCTTCATTCCATTGATATAAAATTGTTATCTTGGAAAGTTCTGTTTTTAATGGCTATTTCCTCGGCTCGAAGAGTCTCTGAGTTATCAGCATTACATTGTGATTCTCCTTATCTGATTTTTCACTCAGATAAGGTAGTTCTGCGTACTAAACCTGGGTTCTTACCTAAGGTAGTTACTAACAGGAATATCAATCAAGAGATTGTTGTTCCATCCTTGTGTCCAAATCCTTCTTCAAAGAAGGAACGTCTTCTACACAATCTGGATGTAGTTCGTGCCCTCAAGTTCTACTTGCAGGCAACTAAAAATTTTCGCCAAACTTCTTCCCTGTTTGTCGTTTATTCTGGACAGAGGAGAGGTCAAAAAGCTTCTGCTACCTCTCTCTCTTTCTGGCTTCGTAGCATAATACGTTTAGCCTATGAGACTGCTGGACAGCAGCCTCCTGAAAGAATTACAGCTCACTCCACTAGAGCTGTGGCTTCCACTTGGGCCTTTAAGAATGAGGCCTCTGTTGAACAGATTTGCAAGGCTGCAACTTGGTCTTCGCTTCATACTTTTTCCAAATTTTACAAATTTGACACTTTTGCTTCTTCGGAGGCTATTTTTGGGAGAAAGGTTCTTCAGGCAGTGGTTCCTTCTGTATAATGAGCCTGCCTATCCCTCCCGTCATCCGTGTACTTTTGCTTTGGTATTGGTATCCCAGAAGTAATGATGACCCGTGGACTGATCGCACATAACAGAAGAAAACATAATTTATGCTTACCTGATAAATTCCTTTCTTCTGTTGTGCGATCAGTCCACGGCCCGCCCTGTTTTTTAAGGCAGGTAAATATCTTTTAAATTATTCTCCAGTCACCACTTCACCCTTGGTTACTCCTTTCTCGTTGATTCTTGGTCGAATGACTGGGACTGACGTAGAGGGGAGGAGCTATATCAGCTCTGCTGGGTGAATCCTCTTGCATTTCCTGTTGGGGAGGAGTTATATCCCAGAAGTAATGATGACCCGTGGACTGATCGCACAACAGAAGAAAGGAATTTATCAGGTAAGCATAAATTATGTTTTTAAATAAGTTTCCTCTTTACTTCTATTATCAAATGTGCTTCATTCTCATAATATTCTGTGTTGAAGAGAGGTAGCATCTGGAGAACTGCATGGCAGGAAATATAGCTGCCATCTAGTGCTCTTGCAAAACTGCTGCCATCTAGTGCTCTTGCAAAACTGCTGCCATCTAGTGCTCTTGCAAAACTGCTGCCATCTAGTGCTCCAAACAAATGTATGCTCCTGAGCTTACGTCCCTACTTTTTTACAAAACATACTAAGACAACAAGGAACATTTGAACCAATTGGGGTTTCATGTTCCTTTAAGCTCAGTAACACAATGTAGCAAAGCTCTATAACGGAACTTGGAGCAGACTTGGGGAGTACCACAATCTTAGACTGCAGTGCATCAATACTAATCACTGTGGTGTCATAATGATCACATATTGATTTGCAACTGTTAGGATCTACTTCCTTGTAGCGATTATTGTTACCTGAATAGGGTGCAAATCATTACAAGAAAAACAAATACGGTGTAAACTATTGCGCAAATACATTTTTGTTCAGGATGAAAAGTCCCCTACTGAACAAGCTGTAATTTATTTTTGTGCACACAATGCACATTACTGGGATATTCTTGTTTAAAAATAAAGTGCTATATTTAATTAGAGCATTTACATTCTTTTATTTTTTTATGTATTTTAAAGGGACATGAAACACTTTTCTTTTTTTAATGATTCAGACAGAGGATACCATTTTAAAAAAGTTTCCAATTTACTTTTAATATCAAATTTGCTTTGTTCTCATGTTATTCTTTCTTGAAGAGATATCTAGGTAGGCAGCGTGCACGTCTGTAGCACTGCATGTCATTTAATAGCGCTGCCATCTAGTGCTCTTGCTAATGTATAACATTAGTACTACATGAAAATAAATAGTGCTGCAATCTAGTGCTCTTGCTAATGTATAACATTAGTACTACATGACAGGAAATAGTGCTGCCATCTAGTGCTCTTGTTAATGAATAACATTAGTACTGCATGACAGGAAATAGTGCTGCCATCTAGTGCTCTTGCTAATGTATAACATTAGTACTACATGACAGGAAATAGTGCTGCCCTCTAGTGTTCTTGTTAATGAATAACATTAGTACTGCATGACAGGAAATAGTGCTGCCATCTAGTGCTCTTGCTAATGTATAACATTAGTACTACATGACAGGAAATAGTGCTGCCCTCTAGTGCTCTTGCTAATGTATAACATTAGTACTACATGACAGGAAATAGTGCTGCCCTCTAGTGCTCTTGCTAATGTATAACATTAGTACTACATGACAGGAAATAGTGCTGCCCTCTAGTGCTCTTGCTAATGTATAACATTAGTACTACATGACAGGAAATAGTGCTGCCATCTAGTGCTCTTGTTAATGAATAACATTAGTACTGCATGACAGGAAATAGTGCTGCCATCTAGTGCTCTTGCTAATGTATAACATTAGTACTACATGACAGGAAATAGTGCTGCAATCTAGTGCTCTTGTTAATGTATAACATTAGTACTACATGACAGGAAATAGTGCTGCCAACTAGTGCTCTTGCTAATGTATAACATTAGTACTACATAACAGGAAATAATGCTGCCATCTAGTGCTCTTGCTAATGTATAACATTAGCACTACATGACAGGAAATAGTGCTGCCATCTAGTGCTCTTGCTAATGTATAACATTAGTACTACATGACAGGAAATAGTGCTGCCATCTAGTGCTCTTGCTAATGTATAACATTAGTACTACATGGTAGGAAATAGTGCTGCTATCTAGTGCTCTTGCTAATGTATAACATTAGTACTACATGACAGGAAATAGTGCTGCCATCTAGTGCTCTTGCTAATGTATAACATTAGTACTACATGACAGGAAATAGTGCTGCTATTTAGTGCTCTTGCTAATGTATAACAGGAAATAGTGCTGCCATCTAGTGCTCTTGCTAATGTATAACAGTACTACATGACAGGAAATAGTGCTGCCATCTAGTGCTCTTGCTAATGTATAACATTAGTACTGCATGACAGGAAATAGTGCTGCCATCTAGTGCTCTTGCTAATGTATAACATTAGTACTGCATGACAGGAAATAGGGCTGCCATCTAGTGCTCTTGCTAATGTATTATGTTGAAAAACTGCTGCCATATAGTGCCGAAGACACTTGCACACTCCTGAACTTATCTTCCTACTTTTCAACAAAGGATAACAAGAAACTGAAGAAAAATTGACAGTGGAAGTAAATTAGAAAGTTGTTTAAAATTGTATGCTCTGTCTGAATCATAAAAGAAAAGTTTTGGGTTTAAAATCCCTTTAATTGTTGTGGGTTGAATATACTATACATAGTTAAAGGGACACTGAATCCAAATTTGTTCATTTGTAATTCAGAAAGAGCATGCGATTTTAAAGGGACATAATACTCATATGCTAAATCACTTGAAACTGATGCAGTATAACTGTAAAAAGCTGACAGGAAAATATCACCTGAGCATCTCTATGTAAAAAAGGAAGATATTTTACCTCACAATCTCCTCAGCTCAGCAGAGTAAGTTCTGTGTAAAAAGTTATACTCAGCTGCTCCAAGCTGCAGGTAAAAAAAATAAAAAAAGGAAGAAATGAACAGCAGCCAATCAGCATCAGCAGTGCTGAGGTCATGAACTCTTTTACTGTGATCTCATGAGATTTGACTTAACTCTCATGAGATTTCATAGTAAGCTTCCTTTACCTGATTGGTGAAATAATATGAGAGTGCACGAAGCTCATTCTTTCAGTTGTCCCGGGACAGACATACTGATATGCTGCTTAGAAATCCTTTAAAATGGGATGTGGCTACTGAGGAACTTTTGAGGTAAAATTTCTAATCAGCTTTTTACAGCTATGCTGCATCACTTTCAAGTGTTTAAACATTTGGGTATTATGGCCCTTTAAGCAACTTTCTAATTTACTCCTATTATCAATTTTTCTTCGTTCTCTTGCTATCATTTTTTTTAAAAAGAAGGCATCTAAGCTTTTTTTTGGTTTCAGTACTCTGGACAGCACTTTTTTATTGGTGGAGGAATTTATCCACCAATCAGCAAGGACAACCCTGGTTGTTCACAAAAAATGGGCCGGCATCTAAACTTACATTCTTGCATTTCAAATAAAGATACCAAGAGAATTAAGATAATTTGATAATAGGAGTAAATTCGAAATTTGCTTGAAATTTCATGCTCAATCTGAATCACGAAATTACATTTTTGGGTACAGTGTCCCTTTAAGGTTGTGTAGCTCCACATGTGGATAACAGCTAGTTGGCCAATCAGGAGCAACCGTAGATTTATATTCTCCAGTCAGTGACTAGATTCTCATCTTGTCGATGTTCCAAAAGGGAAATTTTGACTAGAAGTTTAACCCTTTTCAAGTCATTAAGCACATAGTAAAATAAGGGGATTTGTTTGACATGCTGTAATGAAATATAGTTAAGCACATAGTAAAACAAGATGATTTGTTTAACATGCTGTAGTGAAATAGAACATTTTTATACCATAATGTCCCTTTAAGTTCAGGTATGAAACCATCTGGGGGCTGTGTTTGTATTTTTCAGTGATAAAATAATGGAAGATGAGGGTTTCCCGGAACAGAACGTATCTGTAGCAGAAAAAGCAGTGGGGTTTATAATATACAGAGTAAAGGGGGCGCCTCTCGGAGACGGGACAATGAGACTTACAGGATATCGCATGAAAACAGGACAAGTGAGTGAGCAATTGTACAGTTTATTTACATCATCACAATGAGTAATGTCAGTATTTATCTGTTAGATCGCGTGTGGTCCATAGCGGTGCCACCCCGCGGGTATGTTACTCACACGGTCGCTATTTCAGGCCAATGTAGAAAATAAAGATGACATATAGAAATGATAAACTAATGTGTGTCAGGATCCAGTTATAAAACAAACAAGCATTTAAAGGGACATGAAACCTAAACATTTTTTTTTTCATTATTCAGACAGAGAAAACAATCTTAGACAACATTCCAGTTAACTTCTATTATCTAATTTGCTTAATTCTTTGTTGTTTGTTGAAAAAATAACAATGTACATGGGCGAGGCAATCACACAAGGCATCTATGTGCAGCCACCAATCAGCAGCTACTGAGCTTATTTAGATATGCTTTTCAACAGATTATATCAAGAGAGAATGATAATATATGATATAATGAAATTTAAGTAAATTGGCAAGTTGTTTAAAATTGCATGCTCTTCCCAACTCATGAAACAAAACAAAAAAATTACAGTCAGTCCTAGCAGGTTTAGTTTTTGAGTTATGCTGTATAATCACTTTTGTAAATTTATTTTAAAAGGTGGTAACCCCAGTGGCCGACCATTACCTCTACAGCTGAGTGACAGTTCTATAGGGTGCTGGGTACCCCCATTACTGTAGCCCTCCTAAACCTTAAAGGTACCAGCTTCCTTAGGGGAGAGGTAAAGAAGGCAGGAGCCGTTCCCCTCCTGTACCTCAAACACCCTCTATTTAGCTTTGTGGTAGAATTTTTGCTCCCCCCAAATGTTATGGTCTAGATGCACTGCTGATTCAGCTAATATCATAGATCCAAAACAAACTGATTGGCTAAGCCTTCATGGCGAGGTGAGGCCATAAATTAAAGAGGCAGTTTACCTGAAAAAAATGTCCCCTTTAATTTGTTCCCAATTACCCATTTTACCTGCTGGAGTGTATTAAATTGTTTACAATTAGCTCCTTTACCCTTATTTTGGCATTCGAAATAGCTGATTTAGCCTGTGATATCCCAACCTATATTGAAAGTTTCTAGACATAAGTCTAGGCTGTTGACAGGCAATGTAAAAACAGCCAGCAGAAGAAATTACACTCCTGGTGGGGTGTAGAAGAGTTAAGTAATAAAATGATCATTTTCCATTGTTCTCAATAAGTATTGAGACACTTTGGGGCTTGGTTAGGAGTCTAAAAATCTGCACAATGTTATTAAAAAAATAAGCAAAACTACTGGAAGAAAACAGTGCCCCCCACTAAACAATTATGGACAGCTAGAATAGAAGGATTATTGATATTGGAGGATATGGTTATTTTAGGAAACAAAATACAGATTTCTTCCATAATATTAAATTCTATTGGGAACAATATAAACTCTCCAATGTTTGTTGACAAGTAGAGAAGAATATGGGGGTCTCCATCCTTCGACACAATTTGTATGACTTGAAATTGACGCTGAAAATGTTATGTTATGATACACTATGGATTTTCTTTTTTGTTATTGTCTTGATGACTTGTTATCCTGAAAATCTTAATAAAGAATATATTTAAAAAAAATAAAAAATAAGCAAAACTATACATTGATTTGTTACAAAAACACTCCCAGAACGGGCTAAAGTAATGGATCATCTACAAAACATTTATACAAAGAAAAATGTAGTGTACAATGTTCCTTTAAAGCAGTGATTTTCAACCTTTTTTTTGCCGTGGCACACTTTTTTTACATTAAAAAAATCCTGTGACACACCACTATCCCAAAATTTAAAAAAAAAATCACACATTGTAGCCTAATACAGTATATATATATATATATATATATATATATATATATATATATATATATATATATATATATATATATATATATATATACACACAAACACACACACATACTGTATATATTGTGCTGTGATGTCATGCCTCCTACACACTATACGTGACATATTGACATTCATTCACAAACAATCATAATGATTGTCTGTGAATGAATGGCAATATGTCATGGTTGTAAATTATGCCTGATGAGCCTGTCACACACCTCCCAATATTTCAAAATTTGAAGGAGGGACACCCCTGCACTGGGAGTAAAAAACAAGCAAAATTTTAAAAATATGTCACACTGTTGTCAGTTTGCCGCGGCACACCTGAGGATCTCTCACGGCACACTAGTGTGCCGCGGCACACTGGTTGAAAAACACTGCTTTAAAGGGACATAAGGAAAGTGCTATAATGTAGTAGTGTATTTTATTATAGCACTATTGCTTGCATATAACTAAATAGGGTTAAAACATAGATAAAGTCAGCTTCAGAGCAACAATTCACTTCTGGGAGCTAGTTGAACAGATCAGGTGAGCCAATGATAAGAGGCTATGTGTGTAGCCACCAATCAGCAGCTAGCTCCCAGTAGCGCATTACTGCTTCTGAGCCTTCCTAGGTATGAGTTTTAACAACACATACCAATAGAATGAAGCAGATTAGATAATATAAGTAAATATCTTAAAGGGACAGGAAACCCCCACAATGTATTTCATGATTTGGATAGAACATACAATTTTAAACAACTTTCTAATTTACTTCTTTTAAAAAATTTGCTTTGTTCTCTTGTTATCCTTTGCTGAAGGAACAACATTGCACTACGTGCAGCCAGCTGAACAAATCTAGTTAGCCAATCACAAGAGACAAATGAGTGCAGGCACCAATCAGCAGCTAGCTCCCACTAGTGTAGGATATGTGCATATTATATTTCAACAAGGGATAAAAAGAAAAGCTGTATCTGAAGCCTGCAAGTTTAATTTGGACTTTCCTATCCCTTTAAAAGTGCCTGCTCTGTATGAATCAGTATGGAAGTTTAATGTTGACTTTAAAGGGACATTGTTATAAAAAAATATCATATACCTGAAGCCCAGGTATTAATTGTTGCTGTAAAGACAACAGCTCTACTTGTGAATAGGGATTCTCCTCCCGTTCATTTAGCACAGAAAGGTCCTAACAGAATAAAAAATAAACCAAGAGAGTGTATTTAAATACTATTTTTCCATGGGACAAATATTAAAATAAGTTTTTTTTTATTTTGAAACAAATTCCCTTCTCACACTATGAGATTAACCCCTGCTAGAGTCAAACACCCCCCCCCCCCCCGGCATCCTGTGCCTCCCCTGATCAGGATACACCAGCGATTAGGGAATATGTACATAATGCATTGCACCAGGTATATGAGTTTGTGTTTAACCCCCAATAAAGGGTTAAACACCTGGAAAATAAAGGGATTTTTTTGTACTATACTTACGTAAACCTTTTATGGGTTATATAGATATCCATAATATGTTTAAAACAAGTGCACATTTGCCTAATGCACCTTCCACTCTCCTTTTTTTTATTATTAAAGGGGCATACAGCCCAAAATGTTCTTTCCTGATTCAGACAGAGTACAGAAGTTTTAAAAATGTTTGCAATTTCCTTTTATTATCTAACGTGCCTTGTCCTCTTGGTATTCTTGTTGAAGAACATTCCCTGTGCACTTGTCTGGGTACTACGTGACAGCAAGCACTGCTGCCATCTAGTGCTCTTTCTAATGTATAACATTCTTCTTGCAAAACTGTTGCCATTTAGTGCTCTTGCTAATGTATAACATTCTGTAAAACTGCTCCCATCTAGTGCTCTTGCTAATGTAAAATATTCTTCAAGCAAAACTGTTGCCATCTAGTGCTCTTGTTAATGTATAACATTCTTCTTGCAAAACTGCTGCCATCTAGTGCTCTTGCTAATGTATACTATTCTGTAAAACTTCTGCCATCTAGTGCTCTTGCAAATATATAACATTCTGTAAAACTGCTGCCATCTAGTTCTCTTGCTAATGTATAAAATTATTACAAAACTGTTGCCATTTAGTGCTCTTGCTAATATATACCATTCTTCTTGCAAAACTGCTGCCATCCAGTGCTCTTGTTAATGTATAACATTCTTCTTGCAGAATTGCTGCCATCCAGTGCTCTTGCAAATGTATAACATTCTTATAAAACTGCTGCCATCTAGTGCTCTTGCAAATGTATAACAGTCTTGCAAAACTGCTGCCATCTAGAGCTCTTGCAAATGTAAAACAGTCTTGCCAAACTGCTGCCATCTAGTGCTCTTGCATAAGTATAACATTCTTACAAAACTCCTGCCATCTAGTGCACTTGCAAATGTATAACATTCTAGCAAAACTGCTGCCATCTAGTGCTCTTGCATATGTATAACATTCTTATAAAACTAGATATTCAATATAAAGGAGGGAGATAGTACAGCAACCGCAATTCCTTTCACAGGAAGCTAACACACGGTTGTATAACTAACTGAGCGCTTACCATCTGACTTTTCAGCTCATTAATATTTGGATATCAGAGGGTGTTTTGATGCACCATTTGTACACACGGCTCCTACTTATGGGACATATTTAAGCTCTTTAAAGGGTGATGAACTTACACCGTTATAATAACTATTTGTGGACATTCTCTCTATTTCTATCTGGCATTTGTATGCATCAAGTATAATGGGTTAAAATGCTCTTTATTTTATAATCAATATATATGCAACTATGAAAGACGAAAAAAGATTTGTTTTGGGGTAGTCCTAACATAGATCCAGAAAAGAAATTATTCATGACACCGGATACCTTTACCTTTGGTGGTGCCCGCTGAATACTGGAGTTGTTATGTTCTATCCCCATAACTTTTTCTTGTCTTGGGAATTATTGTATACATTAGCATATGCATATTGCTTAATGTTTATTTTCACAGTTAGTCTGTATATACTGGGGTTAAGAAACATAGATCCTGACACGTTATAACATGACACCTGATACCTCTCATATAGTTGGTGGTGCCCGCTGTTACTGGTGTTGTTTCATTGGCCCCCTACAGACTATACTGTTCTCTTCTGAATTATTTTGAGGAGGTTTATTGCACAATTTGGCCAAATTCAGGTAAAGTGCACATGATTTAAGCATTACATTTAACATCTCATGAAGTTTTTTAAGTGCAAATTACTTATCGTCTAATTTAATACATGTGCTGCCTTGACATAGATCCTCAATGATCACTATGGTGGCAGATTTTACGTTTACACGTAACCACCCACTAGTGGAGGTGTTGTCAATTTAGACAGCTCATTTCTGTTTAGCTTTTTGTTTTAGCTCTGTGTGAACTACAATAAAACTGCATAGCTGAATCTGTGCTTATGCATTTGTCCAATCACGTTTCCTGACTCATTGATTCATGTGTTCTTTTATTAAGTGGTAACTTACTAACTTACATAGACTCTGGGTGACATATGGGAATGTGGTGAATGAGTTTAGATTACACTTACCGCTATTTTAGCGGAGCTTTCGTTTTTTTTCTGAGCTATTTATAAATATAAAAAAAAATATGTGCTGAAATCCCTGTCTATAATTTATAGCAATCTAATTGCGGTTGCTGTACTATCTCCCTTCTTTATATTGAATATCTAAATATTTTAAGGGTCTGCACATTTGTCATTTTTTCCTTCATATAAGGTTTTTGTTACACCTGGGCGTTGCCATATAGTTCAAGGTAAAGAATCAAATTTCTGGCTTTACTAGCCTCCCTTTCCCTATCTTATCATTCTTATAAAACTGCTGCCATCTAGTGCTCTTGCAAATGTATAACATTCTTGCAAAACTGCTGTCATCTAATGCTCTTGCAAATGTATAACAGTCTTGTAAAACTGCTGCCATCTAGTGCTCTTGCTAATGTATAACAGTTTTGTAAACCTGCTGCCATCCAGTGCTCTTTCTAATGTATAACATTCTGTAAACCTGCTGCCATCTAGTGCTCTTACTAATGTATAACAGTCTTGCAAAAATGCTGCCATCTTGTGCTCTTGCAAATGTATAACAGTCTTGCAAAACTGTTGCCATCTAGTGCTCATGCAAATTTATAAGTCTTTCAAAACTGCTGCCATCTAGTGCTCTTGCAAATGTATAACAGTCTTGCAAAACTGCTGTAATCTAATGCTCTTATAAATGTATAACAGTCTTGTAAAACTGCTGCCATCTTGTGCTCTTGCTAATGTATAACATTCTGTAAACCTGCTGCCATCTAGTGCTCTTACTAATGTATAACAGTCTTGAAAAAATCCCACCATCTTGTGCTCTTGCAAATGTATAACAGTCTTGCAAAACTGTTGCCATCTAGTGCTCTTGCAAATTTATAAGTCTTGCAAAACTGCTGCTATCTAGTGCTCTTGCATATGTATACCAGTCTTGCAAAACTATAGCCATCTAGTGCTCTTGCAAATGTATAAGCCTTGCAAAACTGATGCCATCTAGTGCTCTTGCATATGTATAACATTCTGTAAAACTGCTACCATCTAGTGCTCTTGCCAATGTATAAAATTCTGTAAAAATGCTGCCATCTAGTTTTCTTGCAAATGTATAATAGTCTTGCAAAACTGTTGCCATCTAGTGCTCTTGCAAATGTATAAGCCTTGCCAAACTGCTGCCATCTAGTGCTCTTGCATATGTATAACATTCTGTAAAACTGCTGCCATCTAGTGCTCTTGCTAATGTATAACATTCTGTAAAACTGCTGCCATCTAGTGCTCTTGCAAATGTATAACAGTCTTATAAAACTTCTGCCATCTAGTGCTATTACATATGTATAACATTCTGTAAAACTGCTGCCATCTAGTGCTCTTGCTAATGTATAACAGTCTTATAAAACTGCTGCCATCTAGTGCTCTTGCTAATGTATAACATTCTTGCAAAACTGCTGCCATCTAGTGCTCTTGCAAATGTATAACATTCTTGCAAAACTGCTACCATCTAGTGCTCTTCCAAATGTATAAAATCTTGCAAAACTGCTGTCATCTAGTGCTCTTGCAAATGTATAACAGTCTTGCAAAACTGCTGCTATCTAGTGCTCTTGCAAAATGTATAACAGTCTTACAAAACTGCTGCCATCTAGTGCTCTTGCAAATGTATAACATTCTGTCAAACTGCTGCCATCTAGTGCTCTTGCATATGTATAACATTCTGTAAAACTGCTGCCATCTAGTGCTCTTGCAAATGTATAACAGTCTGTAGAACTGCTGTCATCTAGTGCTCTTGCATATGTATAACATTCTGTAAAACTGCTGCCATCTAGTGCTCTTGCAAATTTATAACAGTCTGTAAAACTGCTGCCATCTAGTGCTCTTGCATATGTATAATATTCTGTAAAACTGCTGCCATCTAGTGCTCTTGCAAATGTATAACATTCTGTAAAACTGCTGCCATCTAGTGCTCTTGCTAATGTATAACAGTCTTATAAAACTGCTGCCATCTAGTGCTCTTGCTAATGTATAAAATTCTTGCAAAACTGCTGCCATCTAGTGCTCTTGCAAATGTATAACATTCTTGCAAAACTGCTGCCATTTAGTGCTCTTGCAAATATATAACAGTCTTGAAAAACTGCTGCCATCTAGTGCTCTTGCAAAATGTATAACAGTCTTGCAAAACTGCTGCCATCTAGTGCTCTTGCAAATGTATAACATTCTTGCAAAACTGCTGTCATCTAGTGCTCTTGCAAATGTATAACAGTCTTGCAAAACTGCTGCCATCTAGTGCTCTTGCAAAATGTATAACAGTCTTGCAAAACTGCTGCCATCTAGTGCTCTTGCAAATGTATAACATTCTGTAAAACGGCTGCCATCTAGTGCTCTTGCAAATGTATAATAGTCTTATATGCTGACATCCAGTACTCTTGCAAATGTATGACAGTCTTGTACAACTGCTGCCATCTAGTGCTCTTGCTAATACAGGTAACCCTCAGTTTACACCGGGGTTAGGTTCCAGAAGGAATGGTTGTAAATCAAAACCGTTGTAAATTGAAACCCAGTTTATAATGTAAGTCAATGGGAAGTGAGGGAGTTAGGTTCCAGGCCCCTCTCAAAATTGACATAAGTAACACCTAATACATTATATTATTGTAAAGCTTTGAAATGAAGACTTTAAATGTGAAACAGCATTATTAACCTAATAAAATAGATTGTATCATCATCAAACTAAGTTTAATGAACAAAAACATTTGCTAAACCGCACCTAATAAAATTATCACACAAACACAGACTGTATCATCATCAATCTAAGTTTAATGAACAAAAACAAAATAATCACACAACAGACTGTATCATCATCAAACTAAGTTTAATTAAGAAAAACGTTTTTTTACTTGCCTTTTTCTGCAAACAGTTCTCTGCATTGAGTCTGCAGCTAAGGGAAGTGGTTGCTAGATCATGTTCCTTTGAAAGCTGATCCATTGATCATGTCTGGCTTTTCTTTGCATGTGTTGCTGCAACACAAGCGGACAGCTCCACCTACTGGCTATTTTAATGTATGCATGTGCTAATGCTTTCAATAGCAGTCAATGCTTTTCAATAGCAAAAAAAGGGCGTTATTCTGAAACAGCGCAAATTGAACCGTCGTAAACCGAGGGCCACCTGTATATTAAATTCTGTATAACTGCTGCCATCTAGTGCTCTTGCAAATGTATAACAGTCTTCTAAAACTGCTGACATCCAGTGCTCTTGCAAATGTATAACAGTCTTATAAAACTACTGCCATCTATTGCTCTTGCAAATGTATAACAGTCTTATAAAACTGCTGTCATCAAGTGCTCTTGCATATGTATAACATTCTGTAAAACTGCTGCCATCTAGTGCTCTTGCAAATGTATAACATTCTGTAAAACTGCTGCCATCTAGTGCTCTTGCAAATATATAACATTCTGTAAAACTGCTGCCATCTACTGCTCTTGCTAATGTATAACAGTCTTATAAAACTGCTGTCATCTAGTGCTCTTGCTAATGTATAACATTCTTGCAAAACTGCTGCCATTTAATGCTCTTTCAAATGTATAACAGTCTTGAAAAACTGCTGCCATCTAGTGCTCTTGCAAAATGTATAACAGTCTTGCAAAACTGCTGCCATCTAGTGCTCTGGCAAATGTATAACATTCTTGCAAAACTGCTGTCATCTAGTGCTCTTGCAAATGTATAACAGTCTTGCAAAACTGCTTCCATCTAGTGCTCATGCAAAATGTATAACAGTCTTACAAAACTGCTGCCATCTAGTGCTCTTGCAAATGTATAACATTCTGTAAAACTGCTGCCATCTAGTGCTCTTGCAAAATGTATAACAGTCTTGCAAAACTGCTGCCATCTAGTGCTCTTGCAAATGTATAACATTCTGTAAAACTGCTGCCATCTAGTGCTCTTGCATATGTATGACAGTCTTGTACAACTGCTGCCATCTAGTGCTCTTGCTAATGTATAAAATTCTGTAAAACTACTGCCATCTAGTGCTCTTGCAAATGTATAACAGTCTTATAAAACTGCTGACATCCAGTGCTCTTGCAAATGTTTAACAGTCTTATAAAACTACTGCCATCTATTGCTCTTGCAAATGTATAACAGTTTTATAAAACTGCTGCCATCAAGTGCTCTTGCATATGTAATACATTCTGTAAAAATGCTGCCATCTAGCATATGTATAAAATCTTGCAAAACTGCTGTCATCTAGTTCTCTTGCAAATGTATAACAGTCATGCAAAACTGCTGCCATCTAATGCTCTTGCAAAATGTATAACAGTCTTGCAAAACTGCTGCCATCTAGTGCTCTTGCAAATGTATAACATTCTGTAAAACTGCTGCCATCTAGTGCTCTTGCATATGTATAACATTCTGTAAAACTGCTGACATCTAGTGCTCTTGCAAATGTATAACAGTCTTATAAAACTGCTGACATCAAGTGCTCTTGCATATGTATAACATTCTGTAAAAATGCTGCCATCTAGTGCTCTTGCATATGTATAACATTCTTGTAAAACTGCTGCCATCTAGTGCTCTTGCAAATGTATAACATTCTGTAAAACTGCTGCCATCTAGTGCTCTTGTATATGTATACCATTCTGTAAAACTGCTGCCATCTAGTGCTCTTGCAAATGTATAACAGTCTTGCAAAACTGCTGCCATCTAGTGCTCTCGCAAATGTATAATAATCGTACAAAACTGCTTCCATCTAGTGCGCTTGAAAATGTATAACAGTCTTGCAAAACCTCTGCCATCTAGTGCTCTTGCATATGTATAACATTCTTGCAAAACTGCTGCCATATACAATAGCACTGTAGAAACATGCACACCTCAATGATACAAAGAGAACAAAGTAATTTTGTTAATCAAAGTAAATTGAAAACGTTTTTTAAATTGTATGGTCTGTCTGAATCAGGAAAGAAAATGTTTGGGATTCATATCCCTTTAACCATTGGTAGAGCCTAATTTGTCATTAGGAAAACAAGACATCTGCTTGTGTATCTTCACTCACAAGCTATCCTGTCTGTTTTATACAGTTGTACAATCAGTACCTTGTTGCATTCTGTTTGCCTTATCCTCTGTTGCCCAGTGTAGATATTCTGTTTGTGCACAAGCAGTAATGAGCACATATACTAGCCATATATAGAGCCAGGTTTACCCAGCTGACAGGCCTAGGCTTAGATGCACTGCTGTTTCCCACAACATATCTGCTGTGCTGAGTATGCAGAACACATAATGGAATGAGATAGGGTGTGTATTGTAAAGTTGTATGATCAGACAGGAATGTGCCCCTTAGTAGATGCCTTCTTTGCTTAAAGGGACAGTAAACACCTTGTAATTTGCTTTAGTCAGCATAAAGTTAGTATAAATTACATTATTTTTCAGTTATTATCTTATAAATCCAATAAGGGACCAATATGTAGTAGTGTTAGCCTTGATAAGTCAGCAGTGTTCATTTTCAGGTTCTGAGAAATCAGAGCTAAATTACATAAAAAAGGGTTCAAAATAAATAATGCAAATATATTGTAAAGTTGTTTAATTACACATAACTAAATATTTTAATTAAAATAGTCAAGGAGTTTACTGTTCTTTTAATGAGAAATCTGTCATCTAGGGAAAAGCATGGGTCATGTGAGTTACCTGCTAGTGTATATATAGATGCTAATTCTGCATATTACTTTGTCTACTGGCTAAGATTGCTACCTTTCTACAGATCAACAGACTGTATCTGATTGTCTCCTTCACCCTGTAGGTAATAGACACTAAAGGCTCAGGAATGAACACGGTCCTTTCTGCAGTGAGTTCCAGCATCAAGCGCGGATACTTTGTATTTGGTGAGCAGGAGGTAGGTAACCAACAATACAGGGAATTATTTTTCCAATGAGAAGACGTTTAAAGAGACAGTCTACTCCTGAATTTGTTTTGTTTAAAAAGATAGATAATTCCTTTATTACCCATTCCCCAGTTTTACATAACCAACATTGTTATATTAATATACGTTTTAAATCTGTGATTACCTTGTATCTAAGCTTTTGCAGACTGCCCCCTTATTTCAGTTATTTTGACAGATTTGCATTTTAGCCAATCAGTGCCCTCTCATAAGTAACTACACAGGCGTGAGCACACTGTTATCTATATGACACACATGAACTAACACCCTCTAGCTGTGAAAAACTGTCAAATATATTCAGATAAGTGGCTGCCTTCAAGGGCTTAGATATTAGCATATGAGCCTACCTAGGTTTAGCTTTCAATTAAGAATACCAAGAGAACAAAGCAAATTTGATGATAAAAGTAAATTGGAAAGTTGTTTAAAATTGCATCTCCTATCTGAATCATGAAAGTTTAATTTTGTCTAGGCTGTCCCTTTAACAAACCTTCTTACTTTATAATGACTCTAATGTTATATAGCATACATATGAAAAATACAATATAATACTACATCAGTTATTTATTTTTTAAGTGATGCAAAATAAATGTTTTCAAAATCTACCTAAATACTCAAACAGTGAAGTTTCCTACAATAATGAGGTACAAGAAATCCAACAAATTCCAGATGAAAATACATAAAGACGAACAACATTAACTACATATCAACTTCTGTTTCTTGTTTAAAACCACTTCATCAGGGTTAGTAGTTTATTTTATTAGTACATGAAGTGGCCAAAACTTTTTCTTTTTGTATTTTTATATGGAATTTAATATCTCTGGTATATTTCGTAGCATATACATTTAGGAGAAATAGTTTTATCTTATTGGCTACTAATGTTTAACTGAAGTATAGTAGGAAGAAAGTTGGTCCGGCATCTCCAGCACCCGATCTCGCTCAATCCGGTCGAACCGGAAGTGAAAGCTGCGTTGCCGTGTGACCTACTATTCCCGGAGTGCCGTAGCCAATGGCGTGAACCAAGCCTCCGTGGTATATGTAAGTAAAAAGAGCAGGCACTGCATACACGGTTTAATGCAAAAAACGTCCCAAATTTTATTGGATGAAAAATACGGTAAATACCAATCCAAAGTAGTTAGGACAATCCATCAAAGAAACTCAAAGACAGGGTATGGTGTGGACAGTGGCAATGAACTGACGCGTTTCGCGCCCCCTACAGGCGCTTACTCATAGATCCTAACTACTTTGGATTGTTATTTACCGTATTTTTCATCCAATAAAATTTGGGACTTTTTTGCATTAAACCGTGTATGCAGTGCCTGCTCTTTTCTTTACTTTAACTGAAGTATTTCTGATGTATTTGTAGACATTTGTTTTGCACCGTCAAATCCCCCCCCCCCCAAAAAAAAGCAACCTATTTTTTATATTGTCCTTTTTATATCATTATATACTAATCCCTTATATGTAATTGAAATTGATTAACAAGTTTATTATTATTATCAGTTACTTGTAATTAGTGTTTTTATTATTTTATTATTATTATTATTTTATAAATGCATTTGTGGTTTCACTTAGATTGTGGTGCTGGTATCATTGGGAAGTATTTATTTTTTGTATTCATACCTTTAAAAGGTAATTTATTGTAAATTGCTAAAAGGCCAAATGATGGAAACCAGTTACAGACCTTAAATGAATACTGAATGATGCCAAATGTATTTTGGAAAGATCTTCACTATAGTTGTTGTATGTGAAACCCTCTAGATGATCTTCAGAGATGTCACTCCTAAGGAAGACATGGTTCTCATGCTGCGTTTCTATCACTGGCCTGGGGGCAGCGCAGCTTCCGCACCCTGGAAACAGAGGAGATGTCTCATGCCGTTGCTGGCCACTGAAGAATGGGCAGCTGCCTGGGCAGTTGTGAGGCTGACTAAGCCCGTATCAAGAGAGACCCAAACAGGTAAGGATCTACAATATTAAACATAGACACTGATTTGATATCAATTCAAAACAGGCATAACCATACTCTTTTATACAACATCATCATTTGTGGAGGCCATCACTTCATCTCGGAATTTATTTTACTCCAAGCATAAGTGAATCTCTGCTTTTGCTTAAACCTATGGTGCCTGATATTTTCCTGCTCTGACAAGTTCTGCTGGGTCTTAGATGGGAGATTCATTAAAGGAAAATAAATGACTACCCAATAGTTTCCTAGAGGGTGTGCTCTGAATTTGTCACCACAAGGGGAGATTAAAGGGACAGCCAAGTCAAAATTAAACTTTCATGATACAGATAGACACACAATTTTAAAACAAAACTTTCCAATTCACTTCCATTATCTAAATGTGCCCAATCTTTATATGCACACTTTATGAGACATCAGCTCCACTGAGCATGTGCAAGATTCACAGGGTATATGCATTTTGTGATTAGCTGATGGCTGTCACATGATGCATTTGGAAGGAAAATGTAACTAACTGACATTTGTCTGAAAAAACATAATTTATGTAAGAACTTACCTGATAAATTCATTTCTTTCATATTAGCAAGAGTCCATGAGCTAGTGACGTATGGGATATACATTCCTACCAGGAGGGGCAAAGTTTCCCAAACCTCAAAATGCCTATAAATACACCCCTCACCACACCCACAATTCAGTTTAACGAATAGCCAAGAAGTGGGGTGATAAAAAAGTGCGAAAGCATATAAAATAAGGAATTGGAATAATTGTGCTTTATACAAAAACCATAACCACCCCAAAAAAAGGGCGGGCCTCATGGACTCTTGCTAATATGAAAGAAATGAATTTATCAGGTAAGTTCTTACATAAATTATGTTTTCTTTCATGTAATTAGCAAGAGTCCATGAGCTAGTGACGTATGGGATAATGATTACCCAAGATGTGGATCTTTCCACGCAAGAGTCACTAGAGAGGGAGGGATAAAATAAAGACAGCCAATTCCTGCTGAAAATAATCCACACCCAAAATAAAGTTTAATGAAAAACATAAGCAGAAGATTCAAACTGAAACCGCTGCCTGAAGTACTTTTCTACCAAAAACTGCTTCAGAAGAAGAAAATACATCAAAATGGTAGAATTTAGTAAAAGTATGCAAAGAGGACCAAGTTGCTGCTTTGCAAATCTGATCAATTGAAGCTTCATTCCTAAACGCCCAGGAAGTAGAAACTGACCTAGTAGAATGAGCTGTAATCCTTTGAGGCGGAGTTTTACCCGACTCAACATAGGCAAGATGAATTAAAGATTTCAACCAAGATGCCAAAGAAATGGCAGAAGCTTTCTGGCCTTTTCTAGAACCGGAAAAGATAACAAATAAACTAGAAGTCTTTCGGAAAGACTTAGTAGCTTCAACATAATATTTCAAAGCTCTAACAACATCCAAAGAATGCAATGATTTCTCCTTAGAATTCTTAGGATTAGGACATAATGAAGGAACCACAATTTCTCTACTAATGTTGTTAGAATACACAACTTTAGGTAAAAATTCAAAAGAAGTTCGCAACACTGCCTTATCCTGATGAAAAATCAGAAAAGGAGACTCACAAGAAAGAGCAGATAATTCAGAAACTCTTCTGGCAGAAGAGATTGCCAAAAGGAACAAAACTTTCCAAGAAATGCATAGGTTCAAACGGAGGAGATTGAAGAGCCCCCAGAACCAAATTCAAACTCCAAGGAGGAGAAATTGACTTAATGACAGGTTTTATACGAACCAAAGCTTGTACAAAACAATGAATATCAGGAAGATTAGCAATCTTTCTGTGAAAAAGAACAGAAAGAGCAGAGATTTGTCCTTTCAAAGAACTTGCGGATAAACCTTTATCTAAACCATCCTGAAGAAACTGTAAAATTCTCGGAATTCTAAAAGAATGCCAAGAAAAATGATGAGAAAGACACCAAGAAATATAAGTCTTCCAGACTCTATAATATATCTCTCTGGATACAGATTTACGAGCCTGTAACATAGTATTAATCACAGAGTCAGAGAAACCTCTTTGACCAAGAATCAAGCGTTCAATCTCCATACCTTTAAATTTAAGGATTTGAGATCCTGATGGAAAAAAGGACCTTGCGACAGAAGGTCTGGTCGTAGCGGAAGAGTCCACGGATGGCAAGAGGCCATCCGGACAAGATCCGCATACCAAAACCTGTGAGGCCATGCCGGAGCTACCAGCAGAACAAACGAGCATTCCTTCAGAATCTTGGAGATTACTCTTGGAAGAAGAACTAGAGGCGGAAAGATATAAGCAGGATGATACTTCCAAGGAAGTGATAATGCATCCACTGCTTCCGCCTGAGGATCCCGGGATCTGGACAGATACCTGGGAAGTTTCTTGTTTAGATGAGACGCCATCAGATCTATTTCTGGAAGCTCCCACATTTGAACAATCTGAAGAAATACCTCTGGGTGAAGAGACCATTCGCCCGGATGCAACGTTTCGCGACTGAGATAATCCGCTTCCCAATTGTCTATACCTGGGATATGAACCGCAGATATTAGACAGGAGCTGGATTCCGCCCAAACCAGAATTCGAGATACTTCTTTCATAGCCAGAGGACTGTGAGTCCCTCCTTGATGATTGATGTATGCCACAGTAGTGACATTGTCTGTCTGAAAACAAATGAACGATTCTCTCTTCAGAAGAGGCCAAAACTGAAGAGCTCTGAAAATTGCACGGAGTTCCAAAATATTGATCGGTAATCTCACCTCCTGAGATTCCCAAACTCCTTGTGCCGTCAGAGATCCCCACACAGCTCCCCAACCTGTGAGACTTGCATCTGTTGAAATTACAGTCCAGGTCGGAAGCACAAAAGAAGCCCCCTGAATTAAAGATGGTGATCTGTCCACCACGTTAGAGAGTGTCGTACAATCGGTTTTAAAGATATTAATTGAGATATCTTTGTGTAATCCTTGCACCATTGATTCAGCATACAGAGCTGAAGAGGTCGCATGTGAAAACGAGCAAAGGGGATCGCGTCCGATGCAGCAGTCATAAGACCTAGAATTTCCATGCATAAGGCTACCGAAGGGAATGATTGTGACTGAAGGTTTCGACAAGCCGAAATCAATTTTAGACGTCTCTTGTCTGTTAAAGACAGAGTCATGGACACTGAATCTATCTGGAAACCCAGAAAGGTTACCCTTGTCTGAGGAATCAATGAACTTTTTGGTGAATTGATCCTCCAACCATGATCTTGAAGAAACAACACAAGTCGATTCGTATGAGATTCTGCTAAATGTAAAGACTGAGCAAGTACCAAGATATCGTCCAAATAAGGAAATACCACAATACCCTGTTCTCTGATTACAGACAGAAGGGCACCGAGAACCTTTGTAAAAATTCTTGGAGCTGTAGCTAGGCCAAACGGCAGAGCCACAAACTGGTAATGCTTGTCCAGAAAAGAGAATCTCAGGAACTGATAATGATCTGGATGAATCGGAATATGCAGATATGCATCCTGTAAATCTATTGTGGACATATAATGCCCTTGCTGAACAAAAGGCAAGATAGTCCTTACAGTTACCATTTTGAATGTTGGTATCCTTACATAACGATTCAATATTTTTAGATCCAGAACTGGTCTGAAGGAATTCTCCTTCTTTGGTACAATGAAGAGATTTGAATAAAACCCCATCCCCTGTTCCAGAACTGGAACTGGCATAATTACTCCAGCCAACTCTAGATCTGAAACACAATTCAGAAATGCTTGAGCTTTCACTGGATTTACTGGGACATGGGAAAGAAAAAATCTCTTTGCAGGAGGTCTCATCTTGAAACCAATTCTGTACCCTTCTGAAACAATGTTCTGAATCCAAAGATTGTGAACAGAATTGAACCAAATTTCTTTGAAAAAACGTAACCTGCCCCCTACCAGCTGAGCTGGAATGAGGGCCGCACCTTCATGTGGACTTAGAAGCAGGCTTTGCCTTTCTAGAAGGCTTGGATTTAT
Organism: Bombina bombina; assembly: GCF_027579735.1. Lineage (NCBI taxonomy): Eukaryota > Metazoa > Chordata > Amphibia > Anura > Bombinatoridae > Bombina > Bombina bombina. The sequence continues at coordinate 183,227,179 of NC_069508.1, read as the reverse complement.
TCCAGACTGGAGATGGTTTCCAAACTGAAACTGCTCCTGAGGATGAAGGATCAGGCTTTTGTTCTTTGTTGAAACGAAAGGAACGAAAACGATTATTAGCCCTGTTTTTACCCTTAGATTTTTTATCCTGTGGTAAAAAAGTTCCTTTCCCACCAGTAACAGTTGAGATAATAGAATCCAACTGAGAACCAAATAATTTGTTACCCTGGAAAGAAATGGAAAGTAGAGTTGATTTAGAAGCCATATCAGCATTCCAAGTTTTAAGCCATAAAGCTCTTCTAGCTAGAATAGCTAGAGACATAAACCTGACATCAAGTCTGATAATATCAAAGATGGCATCACAGATAAAATTATTAGCATGCTGAAGAAGAATAATAATATTATGAGAATCATGATCTGTTACTTGTTGCGCTAAAGTCTCCAACCAAAAAGTTGAAGCTGCAGCAACATCAGCCAATGATATAGCAGGTCTAAGAAGATTACCTGAACACAGATAAGCTTTTCTTAGAAAGGATTCAATTTTCCTATCTAAAGGATCTTTAAACGAAGTACCATCCGACGTAGGAATAGTAGTACGTTTAGCAAGGGTAGAAATAGCCCCATCGACTTTAGGGATTTTGTCCCAAAATTCTAATCTGTCAGACGGCACAGGATATAATTGCTTAAAACGTTTAGAAGGAGTAAATGAATTACCCAATTTATCCCATTCTCTGGAAATTACTTCAGAAATAGCATTAGGAACAGGAAAAACTTCTGGAATAACCACAGGAGATTTAAATACCTTATCTAAACGTTTAGAATTAGTATCAAGAGGACCAGAATCCTCTATTTCTAAAGCAATTAGTACTTCTTTAAGTAAAGAACGAATAAATTCCATTTTAAATAAATATGAAGATTTATCAGCATCAATCTGTGAGACAGAATCCTCTGAACCAGAAGAGTCATCAGAATCAGAATGATGATGTTCATTTAAAAATTCATCTGTAGAGAGAGAAGTTTTAAAAGATTTTTTATGTTTACTAGAAGGAGAAATAACAGACATAGCCTTCTTGATGGATTCAGAAACAAAATCTCTTATGTTATCAGGAACCTTCTGCACCTTAGATGTTGAAGGAACTGCAACAGGCAATGGTACATTACTAAAGGAAATATTATCTGCTTTAACAAGTTTGTCATGACAATTAATACAAACAACAGCCGGAGGAATAGCTACCAAAAGTTTACAGCAGATACACTTAGCTTTGGTAGTTCCAGCACTAGACAGCGATTTTCCTGAAGTATCTTCTGACTCAGATGCAACGTGAGACATCTTGCAATATGTAAGAGAAAAAACAACATATAAAGCAAAATTGATCAAATTCCTTAAATGACAGTTTCAGGAATGGGAAAAAATGCCAATAAACAAGCTTCTAGTAACCAGAAGCAAAGAAAAAATGAGACTGAAATAATGTGGAGACAAAAGCGACGCCCATATTCCACATCCGGAACGCCGACATTTTTGGCTCAAAAGGATGTCAAGAAATGACGCAACTTCCGGCGACACGTATGACGCCGGAAACAGAAAAGATTTTTTGCGCCAAAAAAGTCAGCGCCAAGAATGACGCAATAAAATGAAGCATTTTCAGCCCCCGCGAGCCTAACAGCCCACAGGGAAAAAAGAGTCAAATTTTAAGGTAAGAAAAAAATTGATTCAAATGCATTATCCCAAATATGAAACTGACTGTCTGAAAATAAGGAATGTTGAACATCCTGAGTCAAGGCAAATAAATGTTTGAATACATATATTTAGAACTTTATAAATAAAGTGCCCAACCATAGCTTAGAGTGTCACAGAAAATAAGATTTACTTACCCCAGGACACTCATCTACATGTTTGTAGAAAGCCAAACCAGTACTGAAACGAAAATCAGCAGAGGTAATGGTATATAAATAAGAGTATATCGTCGATCTGAAAAGGGAGGTAAGAGATGAATCTCTACGACCGATAACAGAGAACCTATGAAATAGACCCCGTAGAAGGAGATCACTGCATTCAAATAGGCAGTACTCTCCTCACATCCCTCTGACATTCACTGCACGCTGAGAGGAAAACCGGGCTCCAACTTGCTGCGGAGCGCATATCAACGTAGAATCTAGCACAAACTTACTTCACCACCTCCATAGGAGGCAAAGTTTGTAAAACTGAATTGTGGGTGTGGTGAGGGGTGTATTTATAGGCATTTTGAGGTTTGGGAAACTTTGCCCCTCCTGGTAGGAATGTATATCCCATACGTCACTGGCTCATGGACTCTTGCTAATTACATGAAAGAAAAATCTACTACTCATTTGAAATTCATACTAAGCTCTTTTGCATTGTGTTTTTATTGTGTATTGCAGTTCTATTGTGTTTAGTAGTCCTTTAATGTGGTATAGTTCAACATTATAACAGTTTTAATCATTTTATTCTTTGTATTTTACACATCAAGGATTCTTATTATGAGTTTTAAAGCTTTTAGTTTCAATGGGCCATTCTGACAAGCCATTGCCACTTTTATTCTATTGCACATGTCAGGGCTTTAACTTATGACGTACTTTGCAGAGATACCAGACAGGTGTGCCCACTTTCTCCTCACCTGCTCGCACTTTAAACACTTGCTGTTGCTATAACAGGCTGGAGACAATAAGAAATGTTGGCTCCTTTTTGGTTGCAAAGTAAATAAGTCTAAGAGGCCAAATTATCAAGCTCCAAATGGAGCTTGATGCCCCTGTTTCCGCGCGAGCCTTCAGGCTCACTGGAAACAGCAGTTAGACCGCTGCTCCATAACTTGTCCCCTGCCTCTGAGGCTGTTGTCTGCAATCCGCCCAATCCTATACGATCGGGCTGATTGACTCCCCCTGCTAGCAGCCAATTGACTGTGAATCTGCAGGGGGCAGCATTGCACAAGCAGTTCACCAGAATCTCCCCTATGTATTACTGAGTATCTGCAGGTGAGTGCCAGGTTTTCTGTGTTGTGTTTATAATGTTTGTAATGCTTCCCTGCGGGCCTGT